>NC_068305.1:15665500-15925500 GCF_025860055.1 Xyrauchen texanus
AATAACATGTCTGCTGCATTGCATCTTGTTGTTCCAGTGTATCATCTATTCATTATTATGGGCTGTTATAAAATAGTATGTTACAAAATGTACAAAAGATTGCATAATCAAAATATAATGCATCATACTTTGTCATTATGTTAAGATTCGCTGCCCAACTCTGGAAGAATGTGCACAGTGCGCGTCTGTCTGTTCTTCAGGTGGTTGCAGATTTTTTAGTGACTGTCTGAACAGTATATTTTCAAATAACAGGAGATGCCATAACCATTGCGTTTTAATATGCATGTTAAGTTGAAGTTCAGTTTTGAAGATGCTGCATTGTGTTCCATTTAACTGCGCTCAGTCTAGCTGTTTGAAACACACACCTGCTGTACACTGCCACATGCGCCTGGTGTGTATATTTACATTTATGCATTTGGCAGACGCTTTTATCCAAAGCGACTTACAGAGCACTTATTACAGGGACAATCCCCCCGGAGCAACCTTGAGTTAAGTGCCTTGCTCAAGGACACAATGGTGGTGGCCGTGGGGATCGAACCAGCGACCTTCTGATTAACAGTTATGTGCTTTAGCTCACTACGCCACCACCACTCCACCATGTGTATGTGTGTGTGTCCCCAAATGTTCCCTCTTGTGAGGAAAGCCGCTATTCTCTGTATTGTTGTTGCTGTGATTTATGAAGCGTTCCATTCAACTCGGAGAGCCTGAATATCCACATTTTAACTGAAGAAACTGTTAGTTAATTAAAATACAGTTGGTCATTGTTTGTTCATGTTAGTTCATTGTGCATTAATGTGCATTAACTAATAAACTTTAGATTTAAAAAATGTAATGGTATATGTTGTAACTGACATTAAGTTCATTAGTTCATGTTAACTACAGTAATGTTGTTAAATAATGTTAACAAATGGAACCTTTTTGTAAATTGTTACTGTAATTTACTGTGTGAGGCATAAACATATAACTGTAGCATATAAATTGCTAAAGTGGCATAGGGGAGGTCAATAAGCTGGAGCTGATGTAAACATGTATGGCAGGAGATGGCACTTGTCAGTAAGTCGGCATAATGTAGATGATCCTTGAATGCTGGAAGTTAGGGCTGGGTGATATGGCAAAAAACATTTAATCTAGATTTGTAATCAAATTTATGGACAATTTAGTATTAGATTTTTTCAACTTTTAAATGTTCTCCAACATGATTCAAATTGCTTGTAATTTATTAGAATGCAGAACAACCTGGTTCAAGAAATCCAAGTTCTTTTCATTATAGGAAAAAAGGTGTGCAAGAAAAGTGTACCACGGGGGAAGTTGTCAACAGTCTGTTAATGTAAAATAAATTAAAATCTAATGATCCCAGATGCTCAGAAATAATAGAATAAGAAAACTGAAAAATTATTATCAGCCAGTGTAGGTATTCATTTGATCTAAAGTCTATCTAGAAAGATATCTAGAAATCAATATCTATAAATGATCAAGTTTATCATGAAAGTTCTCATCATGTATATCAAACAATGTGTGTGTATATTCATAAACCCTCCAGCGGTTCACACTGAGCAGCGCAACAATATGAAATCATTTATCATTACAATTCAACTCGCAAAGTTTGTCAAAATGAACGCTTGCCAAATGTTGCTATAGATGCAGTACACTAGAAACACGTCACAGAACAAAGCAATAATTTGTGATCTATCTGAATCATCATGGTAAAAGGAGCGGTGGATGTTTGATTCCCCATATATAGCCTCTACATATGATTTGAAATGAAGCGCCCGTAACGGTCACATAACTAACGCTTTTTTATGGGTAAAAAGAAAAGAAAGGAGACTGTTCATCAACATGCGCACAACGAGGCCAGTTATGGTCTGAAGCCGATGTTTACATGCATGATGGATGAAGTTGAGCTACAATCACACACTTTACAATCATTCTGGGAATATTGCCGCTGTCTTTTATATCAGTCTCCATGTTTTTAACCTGTCATGTTCAGTTGGAGCACGCCACACACGTGCAGCTGATCAGATTGGGAGTGGCATTTGCTGTGAATTATTTTTCTCTTGCTTATTCAGTCTTTGATGGATATACAACATATCTAACTATATAATGTTGATTTCTCAATTAAAAAAAGAATCGAATGCAAATTCGAATGAATCGGAAATACCGGCCAGCCCTACCAGAAGTGTACAACATGCCGACATGTCACCGCGTGATCATGTTGCGCTCTTTTCTGTAGTGACAGACACAAATCAGTGCACTGATAGAGGGGTGCGATTTCACTGTTTGCGCAAGAGATTCATGACTGAATTGTTTGTAAAATGTTAACTGTCGATTATTTCCCTTGATATTTCAATTGTGTGATTCATTTAGATTAATAGTATTTACACACACAAATGTTTATTTTGTGCGGGGGTATCTGCATTGTATATTCTGTATGATGGCTACAAATTCAAAATAAGCTGTGAACTTAGTTTCCAAATTAGTCCTGGTTTATTGCAGCTTTATACATCAGTAAATCAAGACCGCACCTAAACTTCACATTGGCCCTCTTAGTAGAAAAATTAAATAAATAAAAATAAGCATTTTTAATACATTGAACACAAAACCAAATTAGCTATGAACATGTCTGTGATCAATGATTATCCACGGCAAAAATAAATGTGTCGCAAATAGGAAAAGTTGATGCAACAGGAGACCTTAATGAAATGCTGTAATTGACACTTTGCATGATTAGTAATTTCTGGCAGCTGTAATTGTAATTTTTTAAATTTATTTAATTTATTTTGCATCCCTGTCTTGCGTTATTTAAATGCTTTTGGACAAGTTGCGTATTTAATTTTATCTTCTATAAGCACTGCCGAAACAGCCGTAAACAAGCAGACATCTCTCTTGTTTTGTGACTCACGTTGTTTTTATAGTATCTTATGGCATGAATGTTGATATTTTGAGAAAGTTTCTTAGAAAAAACAGGTAAACTTTTAAATGAGAATATACAACAAAAATATTTCTTGAGACTTGTATGAATTGCGTTCTGTTTTAGTCTGTATCATGTGAAAAATATTTACATCCATCAATAAAGATTCTGTAGTTGAATTGCCGAATCATTAGGCAAACTGTTATTAAAAAAAAAACTATATAGTTTAATGTTTTGAAATGACTGAGTACATCAAATATGAATGGCACGTAAACGACCCATCTGCCTTTGAAAAAAAAGTTTAATGATTTTGTAACCCAGGATATCACAAATCTAATAATCTGCTATCATGCACAATGACATAAAGTTGTCTGTGTGATCCAGATATTGTCGAATTTTATTCCTGAGTAAATACTCTTTCATTCATTCGTAGTACACCATACAGACTAGTGTGACATTTGTGTCACAGATGCTGCTCTCGATTTGAGCTCAGCTTAATGTTAAACTTGCTTTCATAATGGCTCTTTAATAAGTAATTAGGCACAGCTAAATTTAGGTCAGAAGAACCTTAATTTAACCCTTGAACTTAGACCTAGTCAATAGGGAAGTATTTACCCCAATCCGGGGCCTAACACAGAACTCTGCTTGTCCGCTCTGAGTTGGAAAACCATTAACTTCTGGGCTTCGAGACCACCACAGACATTCAACATTCCCCTGAGGCACAGAAAGAGAGAAGGTGACTTACACTCTCTCTTGAACTGATTGCACATTCACTTATTGCACTCACTCAAGGGGAAACATATGTCTTGTATATGAATATTCCCCTGCCAGAACTGTTTCCTGTTTGCAGAGTGTGCAGCCCTTTACGTCGTAATCTACTTCAGTGTGGACGCTAGTAATCAGAGAACACCCATCTAAATATCTGGCCATTAATGTTGCAATATGTGCAGCAAAACGATAAATAAATAGCCTCTGAAGTCAGCAGCCAAGAATATTTCATTTTGCGCTCCACCACAACACAACAAATCTGTGCTGTTAGCCACTAAGCTAGAGTCTTGGACAACCGCATTCCAGATTGCAGCATTAATAATAAATACTGAAGAGATGATGTAGATCAGTTGTTCCCAACTGGAGGGGCGCAGGTCTGTTCTAAAAAGGGTTGCCAGCAGCGGGGAATTACAAAGCTACTGTAAGTGCAAATAACCATAAAATCGTGCCTTGAAAGAATAGCATATTAAATTTTAAAATGGATGACAAACCTTTTACCAAATCTTTTGTTGACATCAGAGAACTTGACTAAACTAACTCCACAGTGTTTTAGCACAAATCCAGCTGTCCCTTGGTAGAAGCTAGCCAAATAAGACAGAAGCCAACATGCATAGATTGCATAGCATAGCCTCATCCCTAAAAACAGTTTTGAATGTGTTGAATGTTTTATTATGATCGGATAGCTGTCCGATCAGTAAATACGCACAAGCGGAGTTAAGGAAATATTGTAATTACAAGTTACAACACATTAAGATCATAGCATGACATCTCTCTCCCCTTTCTCTCTCTGACAGAGGAATAATGATGAGAATGGGAACTGTTCTGGGAACAGTATGGAGTTTCCCACCACTAATCTGTATGAGCTGGAGAGCAGAGTCTTTACTGATCACTGGTCTATCCCTTACAAGAGAGAGGAATCACTGGGCAAGTGCCTCATTGCCTCCACCTGCCTGGCCCGACTGGGTGAGTTCTGATTTTTCCTGTAAATATCAGTAAGTTTTCAAATTGTGATTTCCATGCCTGGAAAATTTATGGAAATTTGTCAAATGTTTAAGTCATGGAAAAATTGTGGAAAGTTCTGTAATAAATAAAAATTGTTCTAATTTTCTCAGCTTTAAAAAATTGCTCTGTGAGTGTTTGTGTAGAGTAAAACTTGCCCGCAAGCTAGCACGGTAGAGGCAGACCGATAAATCAGTTTTACAGATTAATCAGTGCTGATAGTTGCTTTTTGGAACTATTTGCTATCTACAAAAATCTATGCCAACAGCTTCCGAAATGTTTTTTTTATTTAATCCTTCTGTGTTTCTCTGTGGCCAGTGCTGGAGGATTCTAGTTAAAACGGCTTATTTCTACAACAGTGGTTCCCAATTTTTTTCAGTCAAGCCCCCCTTTACTAATTGAAACTTTTTCAATTTGATTATTGGAATATCTGATGCCAAACCATGCCAGTATGTTTCCTTACATGCCCTTTAGTTTACATAGATATTTCATTGCTTAACAGTTACATTTGTAATGCAATAATCACAAGAAAGGCCATGGATGCTCATTACAGTGGTTGTTTTATTTGTTAAAAATAATAGCACTTGGGCTGCAACTAATGATTATTTTTACAACGACTAATCTAACAATTATTAGAGCGATTATTCAACTGTTAGGTTGATTATTACAACGATTAATCATTAGCTCTTAACCAATTATTCAGCTTGTGCCTAGACTTAAAAGGATGTATTAAATGTGCTTTCTAACAATAAAGAGTCATTTAGAGAAACATTTCTTTAAATTACATTCACTGAATTCCAAGGGAATTTTTTTTTTTTATTATTAAGTTTAATTCAGTAAAAATTCACTGCAAAAAAACCTATTGTAATCAAGAGTATTTGTCTTGTTTTCCACATATTCTCTAAAAGCAAGTCTAAATATCTTATATGTTGCTTCTCAGGTAAATGTAGCGTGTTTTAAGTAGACTGTTTTTAGATATTTTAAAATATTAAATATTGTATTCAACATTCTTCAATAACAATTTTTCTTCTGCACTATAGCTACTAATGTAAATGTACGTATATTATTTTTGGAAAGCAAGGCAAAAAAGACTGATCAAAAACTTTGTTGCCATGTATAATGGACTAAGACTACACACTCTCACCTTTATTTTCACTTCGATCCAACTTTAACACAAGTGACACATAGGCTACAGTATATTATGATTCAATGCATCACAATCCATCATGTTATTAATCTAGCTATAGAAAATTTGTACGAGGGACTTGCGTCCCCACGCCAGAGGTTGCCTCAGTCGTGTGCAGTTTCAATCTCTCCCCCTTCACGTGACTCATAGACTTGACGCTGACTGCACAGAGAAATGTCATTTTCGTAATTTGTTTATGAAGCACTTCCTTATTATTTGAACTTTAATAAAGGATGCATTAAAGATATAATACCAGGTTGGTTGCTTTTTAGATGCTCTGACATGCAGGTTTCGATTAAGTGGAACGCCAGATTCTTCTCTGCTTTATTTCACAATGACAGTGCTTCTATATTTCCTTATTTAGCATTTTTCCATTATAATTCCATTATATTTTGTGATCTACATGAACTGAAGCTGTTTGGAAAGTTTAGAGTGCATTTGGACTTGCATTTTCTTCCTCTCCTCAGTGAGGCGCGAGCTGCTCTGCTCCTCTCTTGCGTCATCATTAGAGTTTCATATGATCTCATGTTACATTAAATGAGATCAAACATAAAGGTGTTAGGAAGGGTGTTGTTGATGTGTAGATGTGAAAAGTCTTGTAACTGATACTGGTGCAGGCGTTTTCCCTTTCTCTTCTCAGAGCTGTTCAGAATGTCAATGCTGTAGCCATTTGAAATGGTTGAATTGCTCCATAGTGTTTTAAAATAGAAAATTCTCTTGAAGAATTCAAATGGATTGTATCTGTTTTGTCATCTGTGATATGAGAGAAGACCAGTTTAATGAAACAATCATGTGATCCGCTGTGCGCTATCCTGTCACCGGGGCTCACATATCAAGGGAAGGCTGGTTGACGGCCGTTACACCCCAGATATAACGTATGATAGGTCAGAGCGCGTCTCACGTGTGATTCTCGGTGGATCGCGTGACACTCACGCAAAACCATTTTTTAAAAGGGATGGTTCACCCAAAAAAGTACAATTTCTCATTATTTACTCACCCTCATGAAATCCCAGGTGTTTATTACTTTTTCTTCACCAGAACACATTTGAAGAAAAATAGAAAAAATTATCCTTAAAATGCAAGTGAATGGTGATTTCTTTTTCACAGACAGTCAGCATAAATGTCATCGATGCGACTCTTGCAGTTAAATTAATGTCAGCTAAAGTGATAAGATCGCTTTTGGCGTGAAAATTATAAATATTTAAGTACTTTTTAACTAAAATCCAACGCTTCAGGAGAGGGTGGAGTCCAAGCGGTCTCTCGTGTGGCGTATTCGCGTTACCTTGGATACCGAGGTAATTTTACTTTCTCCACTTGGTTGAGACATGCAGGATGAGCACACAAAACACATTATTGTGAGTAAAGAAACAGATAATAATAGATCTAAACCAAAATCAACCAAGTTTCCGTACTGCGTTCCTCCCCCTCACTTGTAAACAGCACTGCTCTTCCGGTTGTGACGCACGTGCATCAGTTCTCACGTGTTTCAAATGCCAATGCGATTCGTCACACGTGTGTGTACCGCTGACGACTGGATGCATAATTTAGAGTAAAAAAAGTACTTCAATATTTATCTTTTTTGCACCAAAAGCGATTAGATTACATTCATTTAACAACTGGTGTCGTATGGATGACGTTTACAGTGACTGTCTGTGATTTTTGGACTTTCAAAAGAGAAATTGCCTTTCACTTGCATTTAAAAAGGACCTACTGAGTTAAGACTTTTTTCTATTTTTCTTCAAATGTGTTCTGATGAAGAAAGAAAGTCATTCACACCTGGGATATTATGAGGGTGAGTAAATAATGAGAGAATTTACATTTTCTATCCCTTTAAGCACCCCACGCTCATCCATGTTCCAGATGAGAAGCATATTTAGTGCTTATAAAATAGCAAAAGTATCATATATATGATACTTTTATCATAAAGTTTGCTTTGGTGAACAAAATTTTGCTTCAGCGGCCGCACAATAATTTTCAATACAGGAAAAACCCTGTTCTCTCAAAAGCAGAGGATTTAACAGTGGATTTAAATAATATGTTAAAATGTACAACAAGAAAACAAACTGGCATGGCAGCCATCTCTCTTCAATGAGAGCCTCTGTCCTCTACAGACTCAAAAGCCCACCTGAAATATATCAGTCAATTGCACAATTGACACTCCGTTGGATTGGAAGCATGCTTCAAAAGTTTACGCCTAATAACTATATTATATTACTATTTTATTTTATGGACTTCTCCAATCCCACTGTCTACCTGTGCCTCCCCTGCTGTGCCCTTGGGAGGCGCACCTCACCCTTTGGGAACCACTGTTCTACAGTGTAACAGCGGCGTCTAGAGGTGAAATAAAAACAGTCACTGACACCTCGTGGGGATTTGGTTTATCTAAATCTTTTAATCATTGTCTCCAACTACATATCTTGTAAATAATAATAAAACCTCATCTGGTAAAATATATATTAAAACGTTTAATCTGTATACACTCACTGGCCACTGTTTTAGATACACCTGTACATCTACTTACTCATGCGATTATCTAATCAGCCAATCATGTGGTAGTAGTGTTATGTATAAAATCTTGCAGATACAGGTCAGGAGCTTCAGTTAATTTTCACATCAACCATCAGAATGGGAAAAAAATGTGATCTCAGTGATTTGGACAGTGGCATGATTGTTGGTGTCAGATGGGCCGGTTTGAGTATTTCTGTAACTGCTGATCTCCTGGGATTTTCACGTGCAAGCTAAAAGAGTTCTTTCAAGCTAAAAGAACTTCATATTTCAGACACCTTCGATTGGCTCTTTTTGTTGTGCTTCATCTAGATTTTGGGCACAAGAACATGTTTGATCTGAACGGCCCCAATTTATTTACAAAAAAATGATACATGACAAAGTAATGAAAATCTTCCCAGCTAGCTATATCTTTAAAAGTATATCAAAGTAATCCTCATCCAGTAATCTTGATTAACTGAAAAGGCCATGAAAATTAATTTGTCAAAAAGGGTGGGAACCCTGTGGTTTGCGTACACTAGATCGAAATGTCACATGTAAGAAAAAATTTCTCTCTCCAGGCTTGGCTGACCCAGATGAAAACTGTAAGAGATTCATGGACAGATGTATGCCTGAAGCCTTCAAAAAGGTTTGTTTGTGTGTTTGGATAAGCAAGGATGTAACAATGGTGCAGACTATCTGGTGTTTGTCAGAAAGTGTTAATTAGTAACAGTAAGAGATATGATGAATAATTAATATGTTAAATGATCTTTTAGTTGCTGATGTCCAGTGCAGTACACAAGTGGGGAACAGAGATTCATGAAGGCATCTATAACATGCTGATGCTGCTGGTGGATCTGGTTGCTGAGAGAGTCAAACAGGACCCCATACCCATCGGACTCATGGGAGTTCTTACTATGGTACACACCAGTGTTTCCTTCTCAATCACCACAACAACACAACATCCTAAATAGGTTTAACGTGCCGTTAACTATTGTTCCTTGTATTGTGATATTGGCAGGCTTTTAACCCAGATAACGAGTATCACTTTAAGAATCGGATGAAGGCCTGCCAAAGGAATTGGGCAGAAGTGTTTGGAGAGGACAGCATGTTTGCTGTTTCTCCCAGCTCCAGCTACCAAAAGGTATTATATGTGTACATGTGTGTGTGTGTGTGTGTGTGTGTGTGTGTGTGTGTTTGAAGCTTAGGTAATGAGTGAAAGAGTCAGTACATTTATGAGTAATGAGTATGGTAACTGTTTTGGAGTCAGTAACATTGTGTTAGTTTATTTGTCCGAGTACGAGACCTGTTAACTGCACAGAAATAAAAAGACATTCATGTTTAATAAAATGAGCTTTACAATGTCAAATGTCCTGAGCATATTCTCTTAGATAAAATGGTATCTTTTGCAATGAATGAAGCAGAGATTGCATAAGGAAACGAAATAACTAAATTTTAGGAATGTGCAATATTAACTGGCCATCATTGTCTTTTTGTTATGATTGGATAGGAGCCTCATGGCTGGCTGGTGGATCTTGTGAATAGGGTAAGTTCTTCAAATTCTAAGTATTTGTGCAATATGATGATGATGATGATGATGATGTACAGTCAGCCAGTCCTTATTGCAAAAATAAACCCTTTCATGGTATTACAAAACATTATTTTGTGATGATGACCTCAGACTAGTCAACTACATCTAACGTAGTCGACACTGTCAACCTGAAGTCAACTAGTCACACACCACGTGATTTATAATACGTGTCTTTAGGAAATACAGTGGGTTTGAAGCCCGGTGGCTCTGCACTGAAAAGGCGCAGTGGCTCAAATATGCTGAAGGCTGTGATGGTCTGTCGGACACACAATAAAAGTCGCACACACAGAATGCACATCGGTTGGTGACTTTTTTTACTGTGTCGCTCTTCTCAACAACAGAGTGCATCAACGTATTAACAATAATCAAACACATTCTCTGTATCTGTATTGCACATGCACATAACATTGTATCAGCACTGATAATGTCCAATGATCGGACGGAATACATCCCCATTGTCTACGTTGTGTGTTGGGACATCTGACTTGGATTCTGGTCGCTCATTTAAGAATGCAGTTTGGTTGTTGTTTGAGGGTGAAATTTCATCACTAGTCGAATTCGACTCTAATGGGTTGGACTAGTCGACTATAAAAAAGCAGCAGTCTTGCAACCCCAGCTGACTGTACATTGTTCCTTACTTATATACCTCTTATTGCCACAATGGATAAAAGCTGTCCTGTGATCAATGTCTCTGTTTGACTTTTGCAGTTTGGAGAGATGGGAGGCTTTACAGCAATTCAATGCAAGCTCAACCAAGAAGAGATAGAGATTGGGGTAAGACTGTGCACTCTGTAAGATTTGTAACAAGTAGAATATAAAAGATCAAACCCTGTGCCTTAACCACTACACATCTTAAATGTAAAGGTAAATGTTGAGGTTACAGATTTCACAATTAGAGGTTGATAGTGGATTTTGCCAATTACGATAACAAAGGTGGTAGAAAAGGCAAAGAACCGATTTAGTTTTTATGATTTTACAACTTCGTTACCATGACGATGTAATGTCAACAAAACCTAAACTGACTAAAAATGATGATTTATACAACTTTACAGCTCATATATTACACAAGTTTTAGAATAATTAATGCAAGTTTAAATGAGAAAGCACGGCTAACTGCATTCCTGACATGGGTCAGACCCTCAGATGCATAAATGCCGGAATAAATGGAGATGTCTAAAACACTTTGATTACCTTTTTATTTTAACAACCGCTAGTAAATATATTCAACTCATCAATAGGCTGAAGAGACGAGGTAAATCCACCCCTTAAGTCCCAATTCATTTAAATTGTAAGTGCCTCACTGTGACCTCAATTTGTGCTTTTTTTAAAGAAAAGGAGGGACGAGTCAATGCATTTTTGTGGTAATCAACATTATGCCACAAATTCTGTCGATCTGTCTTACTTGAACCCAGAGTATTCCTTTATCAGTAGAATCCTCCAGCACCGGCCACAGAAAAACAGGGAGGAATAATAATAATAATAATAAAAAATATTACAAAAAAAACAAATTAGCAACTATCTGCATTTATTTTTGCAGATAACCAATAGTTCCTAAAAGCAACTATCGGCACAGATTAATCTGTAAAACATATATATTGGTTTACCTCTAATCCCAATTTTTTGATTGAATGTCTTTGGCAAGTGAGACTTGTGAGCACAGAAAAATGAAACAGCAAAGAAATAAATAGACAGTTCATATAACATCAGAGAGAGAGAGAGTGGAGGAGCAAGAGTGTTTTTGGAAGAAGAAAAGCAGTATGAGGAAGATGTTGAGGCAGACAAGAGAGAGTTGAAGGAGGGCAGAGATTCTATTATAGTGCATGTGCCAAAGAGCCCAGGATGTGTTTATCACCATTACAGACCGCATCCTACACACAGCAGAGAGTGAGAAAGAGAGAAGACACGAGGGGGATGAGAGAGAAAATGAGATGCCACATTAATTCCTGTAGCTGGAAACAACAAGAGGCCACTTATTAACACACACACCTACAGAATTGCTTTAACCACTATTTTCTCATCAAGCCCTCACAGGTAATTGAGTCATCTGATTAACATTGAGAATTTGATTTAGAGGGTTAATCCCGAAGAATTTAATCATACAGCCGTAAATCACCACGTTAGATGCTATGAATATGTGATATATTTGATAGAGAGAGAGCCAGATAGACAGACATATAGATGCATGCTAGACAGATAAATAGATGCTCTGAATGTTGGACGGGCTGATAATGAATGGCGCTGGTATCAGTTCCCCCTTAAATGAGTGTGTAAATGCTCCCCCTTGTCTGGGAGCTGAGAAGCCGTCTTGTTTTTGGTTCCGCCCGTTTGTCTTTTGAAGGTGGGCATTAGCATGTCGTGGGTGCCAGGGCTGAGAGATGGAGCTGGCGACAGGGAAAAGATGCTTTGATTTAGGATTTGCATATTAACAGCATTAACACAGGAACAGGAAGTTTGAGATGAGCGTCAAGAGGGAAATTTCTTTTTACCAATAAACACGACCTGCTGTGGCCACGTAAAGGCAACTCTGCTGGTGTTTTACCAGATACAGTATCTCACAAAAGTGAGTACACCCCTCGCATTTTTGTAAATATTTGATTATATCTTTTCATGTGACAACACTGAAGAAATGACACTTTGCTGCAATTTAAAGTAGTGAGTGAACAGCTTGTATAACAGTGTAAATTTGCTGTCCCCTCAAAATAACTCAACACACAGCCATTAATGTCTAAACCGCTGGCAACAAAAGTGAGTACACCTCTAAGTGAAAATGTCCAAATTGGGCCCAAAGTGTCAATATTTTGTGTGGCCACCATTATTTTCCAGCACTGCTTTAACCCTCTTGGGCATGGAGTTCACCAGAGCTTCACAGGTTGCCACTGGAGTCCCCTTCCACTCCTCCATGATGACATCACGGAGCTGGTGAATGTTAGAGGTGCTCCTCTACCTTCCGTTTGAGGATGACCCACAGATGCTCAATAGGGTTTAGGTCTGGAGTCATGCTTGGCCAGTCCATCACCTTCACCCTCAGCTTCTTTAGCAAGGCAGTGGTCGTCTTGGAGGTGTGTTTGGGGTCGTTATCATGCTGGAATACTGCCCTGCAGCCCAGTCTCCGAAGGGAGGGTATCATGCTCTGCTTCAGTATGTCACAGTACATGTTGGCATTCATGGTTCCCTCAATGAACTGTAGCTCCCCAGTGCCGGCAGCACTCATGCAGCCCCAAACCATGACACTCCCACCACCATGCTTGACTGTAGGCAAGACACTTGTCTTTGTATTCCTCACCTGGTTTCCGCCACACACGCTTGACACCATCTGAACCAAATATGTTTATCTTGATCTCATCAGACCACAGGACATGGTTCCATGTCCTTAGTCTGCTTGTCTTCAGCAAACTGTTTGCTGGCTTTCTTATGCATCATCTTTAGAAGAGGCTTCCTTCTGGGACGACAGCCATGCAGACCAATTTGATGCAGTGTGCAGCGTATGGTCTGAGCACTGACAGGCTGACAACCCACCCCTTCAACCTCTGCAGCAATGCTGGCAGCACTCATATGTCTATTTCCCAAAGACAACCTCTGGATATGACGCTGAGCATGTGCACTCAACTTCTTTGGTCGACCATGGGAAGGCCTGTTCTGAGTGGAACCTATCCTGTTAAACTGCTGTATGGTCTTTGCCACCATGCTGCAGCTCAGTGTCAGGGTCTTGGCAATCTTCTTAAAGCCTAGGCCATCTTTATGTAGAGCAACAATTCATTTTTTCAGATCCTCAGAGAGTTCTTTGTCATGAGGTGCCATGTTGAACTTCCAGTGACCAGTTTGAGGGAGATTTGAAAGAGCGATGACACCAAATTTAACACACCTGCTCCCCATTATCACCTGAGACCTTGTAACACTAACGAGTCACATGACACCGGGGATGGAAAATGGCTAATTGGGCCCAATTTTGACATTTTCACTTAGGGGTGTACTCACTTTTGTTGCCAGCGGTTTAGACATTAATGGCTGTGTGTTGAGTTATTTTGACGGGACAGCAAATGTACAGTGTTATACAAGCTGTACACTCACTACTTTACATTGCAGCAAAGTGTCATTTCTTCAGTGTTGTCACATGAAAAGATATAATCAAATATTTACAAAAATGTGAGGGGTGTACTCACTTTTGTGAGATACTGTACAGGTGAAACTCGAAAAATTAGAATATCGTGCAAAAGTTCATTAATTTCAGTAATTCAACTTAAAAGGTGAAACTAATATATTATATAGACTCATTACAAGCAAAGTAAGATATTTCAAGCCATTATTTGATATAATTTTTATGATTATGGCTTACAGCTTATGAAAACCCCAAATTCAGAATCTCAGAAAATTAGAATATTACATGAAATCAATAAAAAAAAGGATTTTAAATACAGAAATGTCGGCCCTCTGAAAAGTATAATCATGCATATGTACTCAGTACTTGGTTTGGGCCCCTTTTGCAGTAATTACTGCCTCAATGCGGCGTGGCATGGATGCTATCAGCCTGTGGCACTGCTGAGGTGTTATGGAAGACCAAGATGCTTCAATAGCGGCCTTCAGCTCTTCTGCATTGTTTGGTCTCATGTCTCTCATCTTTCTCTTGGCAATGCCCCATAGATTCTCTATGGGGTTCAGGTCAGGCGAGTTTGCTGGCCAATCAAGCACAGTAATACCATGGTCATTGAACCAGGTTTTGGTACTTTTGGCAGTGTGGGCAGGTGCCAAGTCCTGCTGGAAAATGAAGTCAGCATCTCCATAAAGCTTGTCTGCTGAAGGAAGCATGAAGTGCTCTAAAATGTCCCGGTAGACGGCTGCGTTGACTTAATAAAGCACAGTGGACCAACACCAGCTGATGACATGGCTCCCCAAACCAACACATACTGTGGAAACTTCACACTGGACTTCAAGCATCTTGGATTGTGTGCCTCTCCATTCTTCCTCCAGACTCTGGGACCTTGGTTTCCAAATGAGATGCAAAATTTGCTCTCATCAGAAAAGAGGACTTTGGACCACTGAGCAACAGACCAGTTCTTTTTTCTTTAGCCCAGGTAAGACGCTTGACATTTGAAGCCCATGTCCAGGACCCGCCTGTGTGTGGTGGCTCTTGATGCAGTAACTCCAGCCTCAGTCCACTCCTTGTGAAGCTCCCCACACATTTGAATGGCCTTTTCCTGACAATCCTCTCCAGGCTACGGTCATCCCTGCTGCTTGTGCACCTTTTTCTTCCACACTTTTCCCTTCCACTTAACTTTCTATTAATGTGCTTTGATACAGCACTTTGAGAACATCCAACTTCTTTTGCAATTACCTTTTGAGGCTTTCCCTCCTTGTGGAGGGTGTCAATGATGGTTTTCTGCACAACTGTCAGGTCAGCAGTCTTCCCCATGATTGTGAATTCAACTGAACCAGACTGAGAGACCATTTAAAGGCTCAGGAACCCTTTGCAGGTGTTTAGCTGATTAGAGTGTGACACTTTGAGCCTACAATACTGAACCTTTTCACAATATTCTAATTTTCTGAGATTCTGAATTTGGGGTTTTCATAAGCTGTAAGCATAATCATCAAAATTATATCAAATAAAGGCTTGACATATCTTACTTTGCTTGTAATGAGTCTATATAATATATTAGTTTCACCTTTTAAGTTGAATTACTGAAATTAATGAACTTTTGCACGATATTAAAATTTTTCGAGTTTCACCTGTATGTTTTACTCTAAACCTTGAAGGGATTCTCCGGCTTCAGAAACAATTGAAGTGTTATTAAAGCTAGAAAACAAGAGAAGGAAGCGGTCTCTTCTCCTTCACAGACTAGACTGATTCATTCACTCTCTCAAATGAAAGAAGTCATTTAATGCTGAACACAGGAGTGATTCATCAGCACCATGTCTCTGCTTGCATACTGTGCTGAAGAGAAAGAAACCCCCAGGATGTTGTAGAAATGTTTTTGAAATACCTGACTTTGTAGTTAGGGTTCAAGAAGCAAGAATAGTTGTCCTTTACATTGCTACATCTAGTGATAGACCAATACATTGGCCAGGTCAATTCTTTGGCCAATATCTGGTCATTTTTAGATTTTTGGCATTGGCTGATATGTGTTAGCTTCTCCTTTTGTCAGTTCCAAAATCAACAAACAGTCTTGTCAAGGGATAAATCTTTTTTTTTTCTTTTTTTTTACGTGAATTTTGATATAAATAATATATCATTTTACACATTGTTATGTACAAATTTGTTTGTTGCATTTCAGCAATTTTATGCACATCATATTTGCTCTCATTAAATTGCATTGTATATATCAGCATTATATAGCCACTCTCAGGGGCAGTGCCAGGGGGTGTCCTCTTCATCCCATTGGCCATCCCACTCAAAGCCGCACCTCTCTGTCCTGGGCATCCACCTGCACGCTGCTCCGAAAATGATCTTGGCACCATGACATGCCTCCTTCCTCAAAAACCTTGAGCAAAATTATGAAATGTAAAAGAAAATATGATGCACATTTAAATGTTTACTTCTAAGTCTTTTAATCAGGGGGTTTCAAGCTAGGGGCTGAGGACACCCTGGGGGCCACTAAGGAGTGCTAAAAATATCAGTGAAAAAAGTGTTAAACAAAAAAATAATAATAAAAACAATTAAAGTAAATGATTAACGTTTACCGAAATTGACATTATTACGGTTCCATTCCACTTTCTGAAGACTGGTCAGAAATTATGAGATTATTTGTGATTATTCTATTAACAGCACTAATTTTGAACAGTTTGTGAAAAATCTCTTTTCTTGCGGTGTACATACTTTCTTTAAGAATAGTTTTTTCATGTGTTTTTCTAGGGAGTTTTCCTTTGTCACTGTCACCTTCAAGTTTCTTTATTTTCTTCAAAACTGCTCTAAATCAATATTTATTGTGAACTTTTCATCTAACTTTTATCTAACATTACTCTGAAAATGATAGGAACATGCATATGCTGTCAACATAATAGGAAATAAATATTTTCCAGATAAAATTTATTTTAGAATGTTTAAATTATTAAAAAATAATTTATTTACTAATTATTTAATTTTGGATTTTGCAAATCATTTAATCTACCAACATGTATTTGATATCTTGCATACAATTCTTTTTTTTTTTTAAATGGGTAATTATTTATGAAAATATATTAGGTCCTTTATATTTTAGGGGGTCCCTAGTGAAGATATCATTATATTTGGGGATTCTTGGCTACAAAAACTATGCAGTTTATGATAATATGAAGAAAGATAATTTGATTTAAAAAAAATATATATATGTTAAAAAATGTTTTTACAATTAACAAATTTGGTACTGTTGTCACTTGACATATAATATACAATCTGGTCCTGAAGTAAAACCAATTGATAACTACTAATGTACAGTGATCAGTAGGTGATTTACAGTAGCCAATGTACAAAAACTTCACTGATTGTTTTTAGTAGTAACATTCAGACTCCGAGGTTAGAGTTAAATATGTGTGTGTTTCCACAGTGTGTATCCGCTCTGGTTCAGCCGCTCGGTGTGTGTGCAGAATACCTCAACTCCGGCCTGGTCCAAGTGAGTGTTGCCAGTACTGATCTATTCTCACCTTATCTGTCACATTTGCTACCTTCCATCTGAATCATAAAGAGTAAATCAGACTCAACATGTTTTAGAGGTGTTTAAGATTTAGAACGGTGACCTCTGGAGAAATTGTGCAGACACACACACACACATGCCCTGCAGTAGCTTGAAGTGTGATTGGTTGGTTTTGTTGTATTCTGTAGCCCATGCTGGACCCGGTCATCCATAAGATGATCACATATGTGCAGAGCCTGGAGGAAAAAGACCTGAAAGACAAGGTAAGACATCTGCACTCAAGTACACATTCATTTTCAAACTGGTTTGAGAGCGTTTCACAGTTTTACAGCCTGTTCACACCAAATGTGAATAAATTCTGAGACACATTTCCAGCATCCCTGTGAACCCCAGCACACAAAGTGTGAAAATTCACACTGCAAACATCAAAAAAAAAAGAATTTGGAAAGTAGTTCAATGTTTTTTTTGGTCCCATGTAAATTACCAAAGTGCATTTCGCTTTGCATCAGATTTGCTAATTTGTGTGTAATTTATTAGCATCAAACATCCCCTTACACACTTTTTTCCACACTTTACGTTCATGAGTACCTATACATGAACAAACAAACTACCAAAGATTGGCTTATTCAAAATAATGTGACAATGCAAGAACGTTTGCATGAGACTTGATATCATCAAGTTATTCTCTGGTTTTGACTTCAAAACTTGTGCACACAACACATGATTTTTGGATAAGCCCCAGGACACTGGTGTTTACATGCAATCCAAAACCAGAGTAATGGGCCAAAATCTATATCATACCTAACTGTTTATGACTTTTTCTTCAGTACATGAAATCGTTTAAGGTCTTCTTTATCTACTGCTACTGTTCCTACCTCACTAAAAATGGCTTCAATTACTCCAATTCTTAGAAAATCTGGTGTAGATCCTAGTGATCTAAAATTACCGGCCAATTTCCAATCTTTTATTTCGAAAATTCTTGAACGAACAGTAGCTACTCAACTTGAAGCACACTTACAGAGTAATAATCTTTTGGAGCCTTTTCTGTCTGGTTTTTGCTCTAAACACAGCTCTGAAACGGCTCTTAAAATTACGAATGACCTTATCCTTGCAGCTGACTCTGGCCTTTTGTCCAACCTTGTTCTCCTCGACCTCAGTGCTTCCTTTGATTCCATCTGCCATTCATTATTATTTGAACGTTTGGCCAGCATTGGGGTAACAAATACTGCTCTTTAATGGTTTTCATTTTATCTAACAAAATGTCACACTTCACCCTCACCATTGATGAATATCTGGTTAATACTTCCTTGAATATAAAAAGCCTTGGTGTCATATTTGATGGTTTACTCTCCATTGGTCCTCATTAATAATATATCACTCATTGCTTTTTTTTCATCACTTTCACAGCATTTCACTCATGTTCTTATTCATGCCCTGGTAGCATCCTGTATTGATTATTGTAACTTCCTCTTATTTGGTATCCCTGATGAATTAGTTCACCACCTTCAAATAATTCAAAATTCAGCTGCAAGGATTGTCACTTGTACTACGAAGACTACTGAACATGACACGCCTTTCCTTATTCAACTTCATTGGCTACCTCTCCAATATTGGATACATTATAAACTTTTACTGCTCACTTTTAAAGCTACTCATAATTTGGCCCCCTTTATCTCTCAGACCTTCTCCAACCATACATTCCATTGCATTCCTTAAGATCATCTTCCGCTGATTTATTGAATGTTCCATCGTTTAAACGTAGTTCTATGGGTGCTAGAGATTTTAGTCGCTCTGCACCCAAACTTTGGAACTCATTGCCACTCCAAAGACGTCAGTTGGATTCTATCTCGAGTTTTAAATCTCAAACATATCTGTTCAAATTAGCCTACTCAATAAATAATACATTTACATGTGTTTTAGTGTACTTTATTTATCTTATCTTGGACTAATTGTATGTTTTGTTGTTCTTTGTATTTTAACTTGCTTAATTGTTGCTTTAATTGTTGGTCTCACCCTTTCTCTCTCTTTGTTTATGTCTTATTTCTCTCAAAGCGTTTGGTAAGTATTCCAGAGCTCTTGTCGGCCATTAAGCTCCTGTGCATGCGATTCCAGCGGGATCTGGTAAATGTCGTGGATGACCTTCGGCTGGACATACTCCTCCGAATGCTCAAGACCCCCCACTTTAGTGCCAAGATGAATTCCCTTAAAGAGGTTCAATGTCCTTTCCACATATTAATGCCATGGAGCGTAGATATCTTGTTTCTTTATTCTCTCATACTGACTGGTCTGTGCTCTGTTAGGTCACTAAACTCATTGAGGAAAGCACAGTTTCTAAGACGGTGAAGAACGCCATTGACACAGACCGACTCCTGGATTGGCTGGTAGAAAACTCAGTCCTCTCAATAGCTTTGGAAGGTAAGAACAAATGTACAGTTCATCGTATATCATTCACATATGCTTATTATTCACCTGCATTTTCTTGACCTCCTTACCTTAAGAGGGAACTGTCATTGAAATATTATTGCTTTTTTAATGACCACAAGAGGGGTCCTATATAATAATAATGATAATAATAATAATAAATAATAATAATCCCTGCTTATTTTCAAGGGTTGGAGAATGTGTTGAAAATGGTAATACAAATTGAAATGACTAATGTTTTGTTAAAACATTTTAATCTTACTAAAGTTTAGATTATGGTCTTTTTAATAAGGCCCTGTAACTGGGCTGGAAGCCTTATGGGAGTATTCTAATTGTAATTAATTTATTATTATTATTTTTTATTATTTTTATTTTTTATTTTTCAAATAAAATGTTTTTCCCCAAATTCTGCAAAGTTTATGGCATTTTATACTCAGAAGGCTTTCAAGTCAAAATAATTAATAAATTATTAATAAAATGAAATCAGAATAATTACTTTACAACATTCCGTTTAATTATTTGTATCAAATATACTGTGTCTATACTGATTCTCACTGCACAAACCAAATCACAACATTGGAGTTTTTAATTTTTTTATATTTATTTTTGGTCGAATACAGTGCTGCACAACAGAACATCTTAGTATTAAAGTGGTCATGAAATGGAAAATTAGACATAAAAGAGGTAACTGTACTATAAAAACATACTGTAAATTTCAGAACTCAAAACTTCCTCCCCAGTCTATTGAAACATCTCATTTTGAAAACTGTGTGTTGATGCGTGATGTCATAAGACATTGCTCAGTTGTATTTACACGGCCCACATCATATCATCTTACATCATAAACAGAGAGGAAGCGAGACAGGCCTAGTGTTATCAACTATTCTTGAACAACAAAAGGGACCCATCTGGACTATTTTGAAAAAACAAATGTTTGTGCATATAACATGCATTACACAGACTCCTTTGAGTGTTGTCATGTTTATCGCGCCGCTTTTAAAAGACGTGGTGTCAGTTACAACTTAGAAAAGAAGACTCCTTTTGGCTTCATTCAGTTGCTCTGTTTCTTGCTGTTCTTACGCCCATCTCCGCTATTTTTAATTGTTGGTGTATGTAAACAAGCACTAGCTGGGCATCTTTGACCATTTTTATGCATTTCTGGCGATCTGCGCCTCAGTGCACCTATGTGTGAGCGTCATGTCTCACTGTGCTATGGACTGTGTTTGTGCGAATATCAGCGTGGACTGCTTGTGAACCAGTCATAATTTAGTTCAAGCTTTGCAAAGGAACTGTTATTGAAGAATGGGGTAGTTAAAAACTCTTGGACTTGACATCTAAACCATGAGTAAACCGTTTAATTCATGAATATTTCAAATGTCATGACTGTTTGATAGTTTATGGTGCTGATATTTTTGAGTGAAGTTTAAAATATTTGGATGCTATGTGTTGGATGTGTGTGTAAATGCTGTAACTTTTTTACTCGGACAAGTGAATGACTAATGTCTGCTTCTGATACATTTATTCAGTACAACAGCACTCTTGCTTGTGAGATATTGCTTAACTAAAATTTAATTAATATCAATGTATTAATATTATTATCTCACAGTAATAATATATTTCTGTTGCAATTTCTTTATTTGATTTCATGCATCTAGTTAAAATTGAGCTTTCATTTGAGCGTAAATCAGAGTGAATTGGTTGTATGTTTTTGACTACAGTTTCTCTGTGAGTTTCTCACCTCTTCATAAGCAGTTCACTGAATGGTTTAATGTGCATATTTAATCCACAACAGGCTGTGATTGAATTACATAAATATGCTTTCAGTTGTTTTCTGTGAATGAATGTCCGGCTTCACACATTTACTTTGAAGTGTGCAGCACATGCATACTGTCTATTTATTTGATTAAATCTCTGCATTTTGTGATTTAATAATCACACTAGGACATATGATTTTTATCCCAACTGTGTAATATTCCGTGACGTTCAGCGTTTTATAATTAATTCCATTTTAATGATTGGATTCCACGATTCCGTCCATGTTTTTTCCCATTTCGGAAATCATAGGGCCCTAATAAGGCAGCATAGAAAATGTTTTGTATATGTGGATGCACACACTCTTGCGCTGAGGAAGCATCTGTGTTAAAGTGTTCATTAGCCAGAATCTCAAACTGTTGCTTTGTGCTTGAAGTGCTCTGCTTTTCACCTCACCCACTCAATTGTCATATTTGCCACCGCCTCGTTGTCCTTTGTCTTTGTTCAATTTGCATTTCTCTTGACATTTTCTCTTCTCACCCCTCACTTTCTCTTTCGCACCTTTTTCAATTTTGTCTTTTTTATATTTTGGATTTCTGTTTGCGCCACTCTTTTTTTTTTTTTACATTCATTTGAAATTATCATTTTTTTTGCCTCTGTCAACTTTCTCTTTCCTCACTTTCTTTCTCAATCCCCGTCTCTTTTTTCTATGCTTGTAGGAAACATTGACCAGGCCCAGTACTGTGACAGAATAAAAGGAATCATTGAACTGTTGGGCAGTAAGCTCTCATTGGATGAACTCTCCAAAATATGGAAAATTCAGGTGAGCTCTGATTTTTATATATATTCATCATCTCAATGTTCTCTTTAAGCTCCAAGCCACACACATCTGATATTGATTCTCAGAGAGCAAAAGAATGTGTGGAGCTGAAGCTTTTTTAAATTCATAGCAGCACCAAGGAGATGGTATTATTGAGGCAAAATTATTGATGCTTTCCAAATATAAAGAAGGCCATGCATTATTTGTTTCAGTCTTGTGTTCTCATGATCTCAACATAAGTTAGCTCAACAATCATCAGTTTTTCTTGAGTTATCTTGAAAAAACAAGACTATATAACATTACCAGTATTAAACACTAAAGCCATGCTTAAAATGCTTGATTGTTATTGTATTTGTTAACAATCGATTATTAACGAATACAAGAGAGGGAAAGGTGTTATCCTTTTAAAAGTAAGATAAAACAATAAATATACTGTTCCAAAATAAGACAAAAATGTATTTGGACACTTTCTGGTTTTCAAACATTAGTGAAACATCTTAATTTATGGTTTAAACTGAAGCACACTCAAAGAACAGATCCACTAAAATTACAAATTACGTTATAGATAAATTGAACATGATGTTTAATGTATGTATGTCCTGTATGTATGTATGTATGTATACGTCCTGTATGTCCACTAATTGTATGTGTGCTGTTCTGAATCCAGGCTGGCCAGTCGTCCACTGTGATCGAGAACATCCACGCCATCATCGCTGCCGCTGCCGTCAAGTTCAACTTTGACCAGCTCAGCCACTTGTTTGTCCTCATACAGAAAGTAAGATCACTGCAGTGTTGTTCATCTTCATTTTTTGAGTCTTTAATCTCTTTGAGCTGTGTTTTGTGACTGTGTTGCGTGTGTTTTTAGAGCTGGGAGGTTGAGAGTGATCGCGTGAGACAGAAGCTTCTGAGTCTGATTGGACGGATCGGCAGGGAGGCTCGCTCTGAGGCGACCACAGGAAAGGTACATGTCATCAGGATCATGTCTATTTCTGTCCCACTTTATTTAGCAATGGAAAGTTGTGCATTGCAGCAGCTTACATCTGCCTAGCTGCTATTAGGGCTGGGCAATATATCAAATATTAACGGTATAATCAAGATCATTTTGCTGATGTAAAATTAACCAATATCACAATGATTTTAATGTGCTTTCATTTGGCCATTAAGTTTCAATTAAATAAAATAACATTAAAATTGCATGTTGGTCATATGTGATTATTAATCCACAAAAGGCTGTGATTTAAAGACAGATAAACGTCTGTGTGTGATTCAGAACAAACCAGTGATCTGTGTGCAAGCGCATGGCGGCGCTCTCAGATCAGTTCACGTTCATTGTGAAATCAAAGTAATGCAGGTTCGAGCATTCGCGACATTTCCAAACATTAGTAACAGTTATTGTAAAAATCTACAAACGTGGCACAGAATAACAGAAAATGAGATTACAGCGTTTCATGAAATGCAGAACATTGTAAACTGTCAAATACACACAGACCTTTTCCACAGACAGTTACCTTATTTAGCAGAATAAATCTAGCAAACTTTTTTCTGTCATTTTTTTTTTAAATATTGATAGTAAGTTTTTAACATTATTATTTTAAAGCTTTGTGTTATGTTACCCTGGAATCAGTTTTAAAAAAACTAATTATGGGGGGGCCTTGGTAGCTCAGTGAGTAAAAACGCTGACTACCACCCCTGGATTCTTGAGTGCTGAGTGACTCCAGCCTAAGCAACCAAATTGGCCTGGTTGCTAGGGAGGGTAGAGTCACATGGATTAACCTCCTCGTGGTTGCTATAATGTGGTTCTCGCTCTCGGTGGGGCATGTGGTCAGTTGTGTGTGGATGCTGCGGAGAATAGCGTGAAGCCTCCACACGCTACGTCTCCGCGGTAATGCGCTCAACAAGCTAATAAGATGCGTGGATTGATGGTCTCAGACGAGGAGGCAATTGAGATTCGTCCTCTGCCACCCGGATTGAGTCACTATGCATCCGCGAGGATTTAGAGCGCATTGGGAATTGGGCATTCCAAATTAGGGAGAAAAGGAGAAAAAAAAAAAAAGAATTACCACAGCTGCAAGGGGGTTTCGATTACAGCGGCTGAGAGAGTGACCGTAAATTTGTCATCTTCTCCCATCTGACTGTCTTAATCCACCACTCTCTCTCCTTTTTTTTTTTTTCCTGTAAAGTCATTCAAATGTAATAGTGGATGTTTTATTTTGTTTCTGGAGCAAATGGGTAAGTGAAAATAATATTTGCTGTGGTCTCCCATTCACTCCCGTTCACCGCTGTCGAAGTTTACCCTGCAATTGTTTACTTTCACATTCCAAAACCCAGAGTGTGAAAAAGGTCTATTGCCTTATCGATGTCTAAATAAAAGTTCCTTGTGAAGTTGAAGTAAATACTGCAGTGTTTTCGGTGTCAAAATAAAAGCCCCCAGGTGAAGATGAAGTAAAAAGGACAGAAATATATAACTTTTGTATAACGCAAATCTAACCAGAATAATAATGATAATTCAGCATTATATTATAATAATCAACCTGACGTGTCCCACAGTAATAATTTTGTATTATGCAATGTTCAACTGGGTTTCAAAAATTAGTCAGTGAAGTAGCTTTTCACAGTAAAAACATTTGGAGGTAAATAATGCTTTTTATTAAGCTACTATGTATTACTGTGTATGAAATTATATATATATATATATATAGATATATTTATAAGGGAAAATGAAATTCAATAATTTGAATTTCATTTTCCCTTGTTTATTTAATGAAAAACTAGGGCTGTCAGTCGATTACATTTTTTAATCGAATTAATTACATGGTGTCCTGATTAATTAATCGCGATTAATCGCATATACAAATATTTGCTGAGGAAGCCCCTCATATAACAGTAATTCAATATATAATGATAAATAATTATACATAGTTATCTTTAAATATATATATATATATATATAAAAAAAAAAAATATATACTAATTTCCAACATTTAAGCATATGCCTCCTATATATATACACTCACCTAAAGGATTATTAGGAACACATACTAATACTGTGTTTGACCCCCTTTCGCCTTCAGAACTGCCTTAATTTTACGTGGCATTGATTCAACAAGGTGCTGAAAGCATTCTTTAGAAATGTTGGTCCATATTGATAGGATAGCATCTTGCAGTTGATGGAGATTTGTGGGATGCACATCCAGGGCACGAAGCTCCCGTTCCACCACATCCCAAAGATGCTCTATTGGGTTGAGATTTGGTGACTGTGGGGGCCATTTTAGTACAGTGAACTCATTGTCATGTTCAAGAAACCAATTTGAAATGATTCGAGCTTTGTGACATGGTGCATTATCCTGCTGGAAGTAGTCATCAGAGGATGGGTACATGGTGGCCATAAAGGGATGGACATGGTCAGAAACAATGCTCAGGTAGACCGTGGCATTTAAATGATGCCCAATTGGCACTAAGGGGCCTGAAGTGTGCCAAGAAAACATCCCCACACCATTACACCACCACCACCAGCCTGCACAGTGGTAACAAGGCATGATGGATCCATGTTCTCATTCTGTTTACGCCAAATTCTGACTCTACCATCTGAATGTCTCAACAGAAATCGAGACTCATCAGACCAGGCAACATTTTTCCAGTCTTCAACTGTCCAATTTTGGTGAGCTCTTGCAAATTGTAGCCTCTTTTTCCTATTTGTAGTGGAGATGAGTGGTACCCGGTGGGGTCTTCTGCTGTTGTAGCCCATCCACCTCAAGGTTGTGCGTGTTGTGGCTTCACAAATGCTTTGCTGCATACCTCGGTTGTAACGAGTGGTTATTTCAGGCAAAGTTGCTCTTCTATCAGCTTGAATCAGTCAGCCCATTCTCCTCTGACCTCTAGCATCAACAAGGCATTTTCGCCCACAGGACTGCCGCATACTGGATGTTTTTCCCTTTTCACACCATTCTTTGTAAACCCTAGAAATGGTTGTGCGTTAAAATCCCAGTAACTGAGCAGATTGTGAAATACTCAGACCGGCCCGTCTGCCACCAACAACCATGCCACGCTCAAAATTGCTTAAATCACATTTCTTTCCCATTCTGACATTCAGTTTGGAGTTCAGGAGATTGGCTTGACCAGGACCACACCCCTAAATGCATTGAAGCAACTGCCATGTGATTGGTTGATTAGATAATTGCATTAATGAGAAATTGAACAGGTGTTCCTAATAATCCTTTAGGTGAGTGTGTATATATATATAAATAAACAAATATTCAGTTAATTAAAATGCATTACATTCTTGTGGCAGAAGAGTTAATCATTGATAAGACAATATAAAATTGGTTTTAGAATACAATGTATTGTTTACTACCATATTGTTGATCATAAGTCAATCATTGGCACACAGTTCACAGCAATCAATTTCACAAGTGAATTTGTCAATCAGTTGAAGATTTATTGTGAGGGTAATAAATCAGTGGATCCGTCTTATTTTTTTGGAAACAAGTCAGGGGTACACATAGTACATAATACTACAGATATATTTTACAACAATGCCAAGACATTATATTCATTACATAGTGAAATGGTTTTCAATGCTTTGGAGTTGTTGGAGGTACAAAGAGTATTTAAATAATATTTTAAGTCTTTACAAAAAAGTGCAAATAGGGGCTTTATAGACAATATTAACTTAAGTTATCAAATCTGTGAAAACCAAATAAAATGTCTTTATAAAGCAAAGAAAAACTAGTTAAAATAGAGGTATGTACAAACAAACTTTTCATCTACAGCATTACAGAAGGAGCAAAGTGGATCTATTTCAGGGAGCTGTTTCTTAAATAAAGATTGACTTGGTAAAAACGGTGTAACAGTTTAAAGGACACCTCCTTAACCTCGTTGGTAATTAAATATGTATGAGTTAAAGACCATAGACATGCTCGCGTCTCGGGTGTGTTGCGTCATAAAAATACAATGTTTAGGTCACTGTGTGTGAGTTAAATATAGTTTAATACTCAATATTTAAACATATCTTATGAAACATATCGCATTTGCGCTCCATCAAGTGTTTTGAACGCAAGAATTTGTTTTCTTCACTGTATAAACTGTGTGTTGCTCACACAGCTGAAATTTCGATTACTGCCCTCTGGAGTAAACAGGTGGTACTACAAGCTAAACAAGGGTGTTTGGATGAAATGATGGTTCCTCTGATAAAAACAAAATAAAAAACAGCACATTTGAGCCATTTTAGAGCCAATATTAATTATCGAGATATATATCGAATATCGTCATTAGGCTGAGAAATATTGAGATATAATTTTTTAAGACATATCGCCAAGCCCTAGCTGCTACTAAACTTCATTGCTAAAATGTGAAAGACTGATATGCAAACGCTGAAGCCACTGTCATCCCCTTTAAAGCACCACAGCAAAAAACAATATAGATAAACTAGTCAGCCTTACTAATGGTGTGAAAATATATCTGCATGGTTTTGTGTGTTAGGTGTTGGAGGTATTGTGGGAGTTGGCCCATCTCCCCATGCTGCCCACCACTCTTGTGCAACAGGCCCTGGAGGAGCATCTAGCCATCCTCAGTGATGCATATGCAGTCAAAGAAACTGTCAAGAAGAACTACATCATCAAATGCATTGAGGACATCAAGAAGGTGAGCGAAAATCATTGCTCTCACAATACCCCTTAACTCTACCCCTCCTGAGGTTGCAGCCCTCTACACCATGAGCTCTAAGTCACTTTGGACATTTAGAAGATTTTAAGTTTATGATGGAGCAACAGTTTTGAATGACAATATGTGGTATGTGATTTAATGTGACTTCTTGTTTGGACTGATTTAGATGATTAACTAATGTAAACATACTGTACTGATGATACCACACTGTTACATTTTTGCTTTTATCATTGTAAAGAAAAAAGAAAATCTGTTGTTTTCCAGTAAAAATATCTACATTTATTTATTTGAGAAGCAAAGATGTGTAACTCAATTTTGCTTCTCAAATACATCAAATGTTTTTGAAATGTTTTAAGTAGGCCTGTGAATCGTTAAGACACTTTTCAACAAAGAAATTGCACAATTTTCTCTGATTAACCTCGGCTAGTCATGGTGCATTGCAAATTAAAACAAGCATTAAAATATAATCACATATGTGTTTACTTTACGTCATAGGATATTGGTTAGTCATCATTTATTTTAATTATTTAAATATGTACATATTAAAATGTTCAGTTTGATTGATTTATTTAAACTAGACACATTTTAACAGCTATTCATCTTTGAAAGTATAAGTTTATTAATGCTTAATGATCAGTGGCCATGCTGTAATTTAAAAGTTAGGCAAAATATTCTGCTGTTTTCAAGTGGACATTTTTAATTATAGGATCAAATGGGCTGATTCAATTCAAGCTTTATTGGCAAGGGAAACTTCAGTGTACATTGCCTATGCATTATTAGACATTATACATACAAATATAAAATATATTGAATGCTGAAGTTTATAATCTCAAAACTATTATATTCTCTGACTTCGGTTTAGTTTCTATCAGGCACACGCTGGGTCTCTTGCAGGCGTTTTTGTTGTTGACACTGGTTCAGATGCCAGTGAGTGAACATTTTCAGGCGATGCAAAGAAATACAGTAGCTTGCCAGTATCTCCCACACCTGGCTCACCACTTGCGGTTGAATTCTGAATCATCCATACTGAAAATCGTCTCCTGTGTTTATTATGCGTGATACATGGGTCGCGTGTAATGAATAAGCATTCAATGCTCACACACAATCAGTGGAAATGCAGTCGAGCATATACTTCCTGGAAATTTATATATGGCAATTTTATCCACAGGAAGTCGGGGAAAACGTTAGTGAAGTTTCAGGAAGTGGAGAAAACAAAAAGCTTTTGGTATCTCCAAAACATGTGTAATTAAATTAAATTAACTTGGTGTTCATTTAGAATGAACTAAACTAATTAAGTTAAGGTAAGATCAGGTCAGATTTGCTATTCAACTGTTGTTGTTTTCAAACAATTTTTAATTGGAGTCAGATTTGGTTCATACAATAACACATATTAAATAATGATTATAACTGATTCTAGGTCAAACACCAAATAAATGTACTTGCAGTGCTGGGCGGATTACTTGTGAATTGTTATGATTACAAACTACTTGACAAAAATGCAATCAGTAACTTAATCTCGTAGATTACATTTTGGGGTAATCTAATATGATTACTTTTGGATTATTTTCAATCTAATTCTGTTTTGTGTCACGTGCATTTGAATAGGATAATTATTTTATCATAAAAGTACAAAGAGGAAGAACATGTATTCCATTCTTTATTACTAACAAAAAGAACCTCACAAAAATACCTCCTTATGACATTTTAAAAATGTGCATTAAACATTACATGAATTAAATCTAACAGCAATGACAGTGCATGGCCAATATAGTTCAGAACACTGAGACATCAAGTTCATTTTAAGTGCATAAAACAGTAGTAACATTAAGAACATGAATGACTATAAAATCAACAGCAATGACGATGCTAGGTCAAAGTTTTCATCTAAAAACACTTTTAACCCTGTATACTGAAAGTTCATCTTCTGTTCCGTAGCTGAGGAGCAAGATGGTATCTTTTGAACAGCAAGAGTGTTCTTAAAGAGCAGAATATTTTAAATCAGCAGAGTTCCCCCAAGTCAAGTTTTATGCCAAGACTCCACTGCATCAGCAGCAACAACAGAACGATGGGCTTTGTTCCATATTGCTGCACATTTTGCAGGTGAACTATTGTGTACCCTGTGGGCAGAACCCTTAGGGATAGTATCCACTAGATCCTTTGAAACAATTAAGTTCAATGTGTGAGCTGCACACCATTGGTGTAATTTAATTCTTAAAAATGAAATTATTTCTATAGATCCAGTGGTTAAATGTTGAGGTAGACCTCTCCATCTTCACCTGACTGGCTAGTAGCGAGTATCAGTTCTGGGTGCAATACACACAACCCTCCCCCCTCTTTCAAAAACACTCGATTTGCCACTCAACGATTGTCCAATTAGATAATCGCATGGATGACTGTTGGTGCCAGACAGGCTGGTTTGAGTATTTCAGAAACTGATGATCTTCTGGGATTTTCACACACAACAGTCTCTAGAATTTATCCAAAAACAAAAAACATCCAGTGAGAACGAGAGCGACCTACACAATATTAGCCAGATGTTTTTAATGTTGTGGCTGATCAGTGTAAAATGTATGAATTTAAGAAAAATAGTAGTATTTGTAATAATTATGAGCCCAAATAATTTTTAATTAAGACAACTTGATTTTACCAAGAATGACAACATTATGGTTTACAGTGTCCCTTGCTAAGAATATTGAATATTTATTAACATTGCAGTGTTTCAGTTTCCGGCATTTACTTGTTTATTTCGATAGATATTTTCAATGGAAAACAAGTCAGAAATTCAAATGAAAATTGTATCTTTGGAGTGTATTATTAATGTATTTAATTATGAAAAGTCATAGTCTGCTTGTATCTGGCAGTTTGAATTGTAGTGACTTTTGTCTTTTGTCTCAAACTTTTATTCCACCATGCATTTGCTTTGCTCTCTTTCCTGAAAATCTATATTCTGAAAGTTATGTAAATTAAAACAAAATATGCATGCACCCTCTCATAGAAACACAGTTACATTGTTGAGCTTTTCCGCTTATCTTTCAGTCTAGAATCTGGGCAATGGGCTATTTTAAGAGCTGATCTGTTAGTTTAAAGATGCTGTTCTGTGTCTAGATGTAGAAATACATTTTTGCACTCTAGATTCAGCTTGCCTCAACTCACCACACACACACACACACACACACACACACACACACACACACATTTGCTCAGTCTTTGTGCTTCCGCCTCTGGTGTGATTTGGGTGCAGTTTACTTGCAGTCTCTACTCTGGCATTAAGTCTTTGTGGCTCTCACTGAATACAAACTGAAGTTTATGTCTTTAGATACAAATACAGGAGGATTCAAAGTCTACCAGCGAGACACAGGTCTCTTTTCTTACTGGCTCCTGGGGCAGGAAGAAACCGAGCTCATTGGCTCGTTCTCAAGTAAGAGAAGACCCACCCCTTAAGTTTAACACTGACCAATCATAACTCAACCTCAATCTCACTAAACCTTAATGTGATTTTTAAAAGGGCACTTCTAGGGTTTGCTCTCTTACTGTTGACTGTTGGCTTCAATTTTTATTGGATGATTTGAAACTTTGGGAAATCAGAGACTTTTAACCAAAGACTGGGTTGATGGATGGAGATTCCAAGTCATAAATGCACTGTGTGTTATGGTTGATGTTTGTTAAAGGGTTAGTTCACCCATAAATGAGAATGCTGTCATTATTTGCTAAGCTTCAAAAATGCTGAAAAAAGTACTGTAACAGTAGTCCCGATGTTCATGAAATCATGCACTATAGTCCAAGACTTCTGAAGCCATACTATACTGTTGCTTTGTGTGAGGAACAGGCCACGATTTAATTTGTTATACACAGAATATTCATTTTTGGATTGGACTACCCCTTGAAGTTCCATCACTGCATAATTTACTAATTGTTTATGTATGTGTATCGTAGTCATCTCAGCAGAGTAATCCTCAGACGGTGTGGGTGGTTCCAGCCTTAAGACAACTTCACGAGATCACACGGTCCTTTATCAAACAGACCTACCAGAAACAGGACAAGGTGAGTGAATGCAATGTCCCAAAGGACCATATAAACTGAAAACAATAGGTTACTCACGTAACCCCGGTTCTCTGAAACATCGAGTGGAGAGATCCACCTATGAGAAGGGCATCCGTACCTGACCTCTGCAGAAGCATCCAATTGCACAAAGTCTGGCTAGACAGACAGAAGCGCGTGACCTATGCTTGGTAAGGACCCACCCCCTTACCTAAGAGCATATAACGACCTGCACGCGCTGCTGCTCCTCAGTAAGTATATTTGCTTCTCGTACAGCAAGCGGGGCAAGCTTGGTGGATCTCTCCATTCGATGTTTCAGAGAACCGGGGTTACATGAGTAACCTATTGTTCTCTTTCATCATCTCGTGTTCGAGATCCACCTATGGGAGACATTGACAGCCCCCCCCCGATTGCACAATACAATAGGTCCTGCAAGCCACTTAAGGGAACGGTCGCCCCAAAGAGGCGGTACTTGACATGTCCCATAATCACACACATGGCAATCCTGAAGCACGCAAGTGAGAACTGTGTACAGGTAGAGCATAAATAACAGGTTAGTGGCACACACATAAAAATCAGCCCAGCAGCAGCAGTAAAGACAACACCCAGGCAGGAATGTTAATTCATGCTTGGTGACATGAATATGCTGGGCCAACTGGCCCATAACCCCTTTTTCTTACTTTCTATATATATGTAAAGAAAAGTAGCTAACGGGAGGGGCTATGAAGAACCCACCCCCCAAGACAGAATGAGCTACCGGGGTCCTGGTAACATCCAGCCGGTAGTAACGTACAAAAGTATGGGGAGAAGCCCAGCTGGCAGCAGAACAGATGTCCTGCAATGAACTGTCTTGAAAGACAGCAATTTTAGGGAAATGCTTCCCAGGGGCTCAAAAGGCGGCTGACATAAAGCCTCCAGCACCATAGAGAGGTCCCACTCAGGAACAGTTCTCCTAGTAACTGGGAGAGAACGGCGGGCACCCTTCATTAATCTACGAATGAGGGGGTGCTGCCCTGCCGTTGAGCCGTCAAACCCAAAATGACAAGCGGAAATAGCCACCACGTAGGCCTTAATAGTGGAAAAAGACCTGCCTTTATCCATAAGGTCTTGTAAAAAACACAAAATATCAGAGACTGATATGATGTGGAACCACTCCCATCACACCACCCTTCAAACACTTGCCACTTACAGTCATATAGGGACCTTGTGTAGGAGGCCCTAGCGTTCTGTATTGTGGCAACTACCCGTGGGGGGAGCCCCATCGAGCTTAAATTTGTCCTCTCACGGGCCAAGCCCAAAGAGCCACCCTCTCCGGGTGTGGGTGATATATCTCCCTGTTCGCTTGAGACAACAGGTCTGTGCGTAGAGGGGAGGGGCCATGGTTGGGCATGCAGAAGAGGAATTATCTCTGCCAGCCATGGTGCTTTGGGCCACCTGTGTGCTATCAGAATGAGCGCTTCTCACTGTCAGGGAGACCCGACAGATTAAGCCAAAGCGCACGTTCGCCGGCCACTGTGAAAGCCATAGAGCGCCCACAGGCTTGGACGGCCTGACGGCCATTACGGAGAACAAGGTCATTGACTATGACAATCTCCTTCTACAGAGAGGGTGTGGTGGTCCCTTTTTCTAGTTGCTGCCCCATGTCGACCAGGAGTTCAGCCTGGTATGCAGAGAGAAGGGAGGAGACGTTGAGGGCCCTGACAGCCAAGGCCGAGGATTTGAAAGAGGCCCGGTGTATGGAGGCAGAAAATCGGTCCATTTTGTTGGGGAGAACAGGCTTGGGGGGGGCAAGTAGGCCACCTTGAGAGGGATTAAGGTGTCTGGCGATAGAGGGCTCGATGGCGGGGGGGTCACCCATGCCAATAGCCGTCATATCCTTCACTTCGAGGTCCGCAAGACCGTGTTTGAGGTCGAGCGGGTCCCCCCAAAAATACCTCATATGCTTAGCACATGCAGGGAGGATGGGGAGAAGTTGTTTTTCCCGTCGTACACGTCCCTCTCTTGGTCAGTGGCACTTTATAGGGCTGGCCATTCGATATTGAGGCGAGTGGCCGCTCGCTCACAAACCTCGATGAGGACGGACTGATGGAGGGCCGTGGGGGCATTAGCCTGGGGAGTCATGGAAGACGGGATGGCCTCCTCGTCCTCTGAACCCTCGAGAAGGCCTGTATCGTCTTCGTCACCAGAACCAGCCGGCTCATTGGTGAACGAGGGGTCCCCTGAGAGAATGACCTCAGGGAACGCCGGGTTATTTTGATCGGCCCAGCTAAGAGAGGCTGCGCCCCGGGAGAGACCCAGGAGCGCGTCGACATCACCGTTTCCCCATCAGAGTCGGAGAGTCCGAGGTCAGTGCACTGGGTAGTGACGACCTTGAGGCTCCGGACTTTTTTAGGCAGGGCCAGGCAGTGGCTACAGTTTTCGGGAAATTCTAGAGCCTCCTCTGCGTGTTTGAGACCCATGCACATGACACAGAAAGGATGAGGGCCTCTGGCTGCGATGAGGGAACCGCACGCGGCTGGGCAGGCATGCGATAGGTTGACCCCGGAGGAAGCCGTAGGTTTGGAAAATGCCATATTAGGGCGAAACTCCGTAAAATCTGTGGCACGCAGCCGTGGAGCAGGGGAAGTGGTGAGAGAGAAAGGCGGGCAACCTGCGATGTGTCCTCCTGTAGACAAATTAGTGAAAGTCAAATTCCAACCGAGCTGAGAGAAAAACAGAGGTCGTCAGAAGCGAATGTCAACTGAGGAGCAGCAGCGCGTGTAGGTCTTATATGCTCTTAGGTAAGGGGTGGGTTCTTACCGAGCATAGGTCACGCGCTTCTGTCTGTCTAGCCAGACTTGGTGCAATTGGATGATTCTGCAGAGGTCAGGTACGGATGCCCTTCCCATAGGTGGATTTCAAACACGAGATGACGAAAGAGAACCCTTTGGTGCTTTATACATTATTAGTAACCTGCATTGTGCTTTTTACCATCTCCTCTTTCAGAGTATAATCCAGGACCTGAAGAAGAATTTTGAGATAGTGAAGCTGATCACAGGGTCTCTGGTGTCATGTCATCGTTTGGCCGTGTCTGTCGCCGGATCCAACGGTCTGTCTGGATCCACGCTGGTGGATGGACGATACTCTTATCAGGAGGTCTGCTGCCACACTTGCATTATCTCTTTTCCATACTAAGAGCTTGAACTATATTTAGAGGTTGACTGTTTCTGTTTTGCTGTCACTATAACAATGGGGGAAATAATTCAGATTATATGCTCATAGTTTCTAAAATTGAGATATTGAATGAAAATATATCACTCAATGTGAAATACTGTAGTGCTAGTCTGATCTTCAAAAAGGAAAACTGGTATATGTACCTTGACATTTTTTTTATTGGTTTGATTCAAAACCTACATCTAAACTGCTCACAAACAGTTTAGTGAAACAAAGAATCCGCTCTTTCAGTCATTTGCAAAAAGTATTATTATAATGGATCATAATCCTGTCGATTTAACATGTTAATTTATTGCAATTAATTAAATGAAAATAACACAATCAAAAAAAACAATTTATCCTTCCCCGGATCGTAATAAGTATTATTCTTACCGTCCCAGTCAGCAGTGGGCAGTAACCACAACCGCAGCTGTAAAGGTAATGCGCAGCTGTACAGGAGCAAGCCACACTTTAGTAACAGCAGATAGCACAAGATTAGGATGTGTTCTTGTGAAACTTTAATGCAGGGGTTTGGAGATGTGTTTTTATACGTTTATCTTGACAATGCTTTCCTGAACGCTGTTTATGACGCAACACAATGTGACACTCTAAAAGCATTTGTCTGACACGTTTGTACATAGACACGTCTTTAGAAAAGTCCTTATAATTTATTCTTCAACATATATTTATTATTATTTATTTATAAATATTTAAATATAATATATTGAATCATTATATATTAAAGAGCACCTATTATAGTTTTTCAAATATTACCTTTCATGTAATGTGACATAGCTGTTTGTGAATGTAAAAAATTCTGCAAAGTTTCAAAAAGCAAAGGGCACAACAAATGGAGTAATTGACTCCCAAAAGAAAGATCTGATTCTGAATACCTGAAATGAGTCATTAGTAATTCCAGACTTACTTCTTACTAACCTGCATATTTTGGTAACAAAAAAACCCGCCTCTTGTCTTCATTGGCTACTCGCGAACAGCTTTGACCTGCCCTCAAACACTACACAAAGCGGTAGACCAATCAAAACAGACTGGGACATCTGACCAATCAGAGCAGAGTAGGCTATATACATTTATAATGAATTCTTTAGAACGGATCATTGAAAGAGTCATTTTTGACTCTGGTAAAAACAAAAAAAAGGAAACGCTGCAAGTGTTTTTGAGCTTGGATGCATGTAAATCTATTGTATGAGACCTTTAAAACAAAATTAGACACGTTTAAAAAACATAATGGGTGCACTTTATGTTAATTTTATTTGGGGGCGCTTTCTTAGTAAATATGTATATATGCTATTAATTAGATAAATGAATCGCCATATCATGTAATTAATTTGTTTTGTAAAAATGTAATCAATGAACAGCCTTAATGATAATATAAACACTTTAGAGTCAATATTGTCACATAGCAAACACAATTATCTGTGATAATCGAACAATTAATCATGTGACCTCTGGTTTATGCAAGTCATACAATGTAAACATTGGCTAGTTATTTGCTCTCCTGAATCATATTGTTATTTGACTGAAGAATGAGCTATTTTTATCGGTCAAAAAAGTATTTATAATTTACAGAGCTGACTGAAGTTATGGTTTGTGTTTAGTAAAAATCCAAAAGAGATGTTTTTGTCTACATGATGTTGTTATGGTAACGTTTTATTTATTTATTTTTAATCTTTTTCCTAGTATTTGGAGGGTCACCTGAAATTCCTTGCATTCTTCCTACAAGAGGCCAGTCTATATCTGGTCTGGAATAGAGCCAAAGAGATCTGGGAATGCCTGGTGTCCGGCATGGATGTGTGCGAGCTTGATCGAGAGGTGTTCTGATTTCATTCAAATCTTTTCCATTTGAGTATGCAGGGTCCAGGCTCTTTGTGAAAACCCTTATTCAGTATTCACAAATGACTGGAAAAGGCATGGAAACTCGTTGGTCAAATGGTACAGATCCTTATATACTTCAGTGGAGAACGATCTCTCTGATATGCTTCATGACCGTTCGAAAATAAAATCTTAAAGATCTGTATCAAAGTACTTTTTATTGAAGGGAAGTTGCCATTTTCATGAGGACTCATATCAGTAACCTTGTAAAAGCTGTTTTATTCTACACGGGTTAGGGGCGCATTTTAGAATCGCATGACCATCTGAATACTACTTGCTTAATTCAGTAACCGTCTTGTTATTGGACACTTTCACTCTTGGATTAAATTAATCATGGCTGATTTTTACAATGGCATCTGTAATTGAAAACTGATGCATCCACACCACTAGGTGTCAGTGTAAGTCCAAGATGACAAATTCGAAACCTTACTGAGTGCACCTTGAAATGTGAGTGTTTGGAATTTCAGTGCTGTGATATGGAAATGTTATTGAGAGTTTCCTGAAGTGCTAGTATTGTGAAAATCAACACTGTTCTGTGTGGTTTTTGTAGTATTTTTAATGGGTTTCATTTCTCTCATCCTGCAGATGTGTTTTGAATGGTTCACTAAAGGACAGCATGATCTAGAGAGTGATGTTCAACAGCAGCTGTTTAAAGAAAAGATCCTCAAGCTGGAGCCTTATGAGATCACTATGAATGGTAAGCTCTTAACCACCACTTTCACTCACTGTTTCCACTGAAAGCCACACTATTACCACATCATATAAACATAGCAACCTACAGAGTGGCATGTCTTCTGTACTTAACTGATATTGTAGAAGGAAGCCACTATCTTTTATTAAACCTTGGCCTTATTAGCCGCATGGTGCAAAGTGGTACTATGAGTGTGTGAGTTTTCTGTGGGTTTCTTGCTGTTTTACAGGTTTTAACCTTTTCAAGACCTTCTTTGAGAATGTGAACCTCAGTGACCACCGTCTCAAACGGCAGGGAACACAGCTGGTATGACATACCCTTGGTCTCATGAAAACACGGATAGAAAATATGACATATATGCCTTGGCAGACAACAAAAAATAGTTTGCAACACATATTAGTGGTAGACTGTTATACTGTATATACAGTATATATACACTGGCAGCCAAAAGGTTGGAATAATGTACAGATTTTGCTCTTATGGAAAGAAATTGTTACTTTTATTCACCAAAGTGGCATTCAACTGATCACAATGTATAGTCAGGTCATTAATAACGTGAAAAATTACTATTACAATTTGAAAAAAAAAACTACTTCAAAGAGTTCTCATCAAAAAATCCTCCACATGCAGCAATGACAACTTTGCAGATGCTTGTCATTCAAGCTGTCAATTTGTCCAGATACTCATGTGACATTTCACCCCACACTTCCTGTAGCACTGGCCATAGATGTTTCTGTCTTGTCGGGCACTTCTCACGCACATTACATTCTAGCTGATCCCACAAAACTCAATGGGGTTAAGATCCATAACACTCTTTTCCAATGATCTGTTGTCCAATGTCTGTGTTTCTTCACCCACTCCAACCTTTTCTTTTTGTGTTTCTGTTTAAACAGTGTCTTTTTCTTTGCAATTCTTCCCATAAGCCCTGAACCTTTGAGCCTTATGTACTTATCCTGTTGTTTAGTTGTACATCTGGCCTTCCAAATCTCTTTCTGTCCTTGTTAGAGCCAGTTGTGCTTTGTCTTTGAAGACTGTAGTGTACACCTTAGAATGAAATCTTTAGATTTTTGGCAATTTCAAGCATTGTTTAGCCTTCATTCCTCAAAATAATGATTGACTGACAAGTTTCTATAGAAAGCTGTTTCTTTTTTGCCATTTTTTAGCTAATATTGACATTAAGACATGCCAGTCTATTCATACTGTGGCAACTCAAACACAAAAACAAACACAAAGACAATGTTAAGCTTCATTTAACGAACCAAATGGCTTTAAGCTGTGTTTGATATAATGGTGAGGGATTTTCTAGTACCAAATTAGCAATTTAGCATGATTACTCAAGCATAAGATGCTGGATTGATGGCTGCTGGAAATGGGGCCTGTCTAGATTTTTTTTGTCTTTTTCAAATAGTGATTATGCTGTTTTATACATCAGTAATGTCCTGACTATACTTTGTGAACAGTTGAATGCCACTTTGATGAATAAAAGTTACAATTTCCTTCCGAAGCAGCAAAATCTGTACATTATTCCATATTACTTTTGGCCACAAGTGTGTGTATATATATATATTGGTCAGGCTTTTTGAGATTTAGGAGCATTGGTCAAAAGGCTCTTAATACAGATTTCCTGATTTAATTTGATTCTGATGCACAAGCTCGATTCTGAATTTGATTCTGAATTTGATTCGCTGTCGAGTCACATGGATATATTTCAGTTAAAATGTCCACTTTTCTTACAAATTAAAGAAATTCTCTCCTGTTAATAATGTTAATTATACAGGGGACCTTCTAACTAGCTAGATTACGAAAATATACATTTTACATCTTTAGTTTAATGTTATTTTTTCATCATTTTGGAAACATTTTATCTTAACTTAAAAAATCTACAAACCTGTGTATCCAGTCAATATATATGATATTATATTGCCTATATTTTGTTACATGTTTATTGTTTATTGCATAATTTATACTATTTAAAAGTATTTACATCAATTTGTAGAGCACATGCTAAAAATTGGTACTGTCTCTTTAGGAAAACTGGCTGTTTGTGAAGAGCGTCTCTAAATGAACACATATTAATGAGACAGGGCTCGAATGGCTTCTTTCCGTGCTATTCGTTATTCAAATTAAATGCTTATGTTGTGTTGTTTTTATTCAGCAGTTCACTGTAAAGAACAGAATAGCAGTAAAATACAGTTTAACAGAAACCAGGTGTCTCAAGACACATTTTAAAGTTTTTTTTTTAACTTGACACAGCATCTAAAAAACAGTGCTCCTGCATAAGATGCTGAATAAACAAAAACAAAGCGAAACAAATTTAATTAGAATTTAGAACATTTTTAAGGTAAAAATTCAAATTTAGTTTCTCTGCTCGATTGACAACCCTAGTCGTTATCTTCATCCCATGTGTCTCTCAGTGTGTGGAGCGATTGGATCTGGCTGGGATGGACTTCATTTGGAGAATTGCAATGGAATCTCCAGATGAGGACATCGCTAATGAAGCTATTCAGCTCATCATTACCTACAGCTACATAAACCTCAACCCCAAGATGAAGAAGGTCAGAAGTTACACACACAATCTTGCCATCTCTCAAATACACACAGTTTCACAATGGTTTGTAACCTAATAGCTCTTTTGTGTGATTTCTCTTTTAGGACTCTGTGTCTTTACATAAGAAATTCATTGCCGATTGCTATAAGAGATTGGAGGTGAGTGTTAGTATGTGAAATGTCATTTTGTCATGTCATTATTTCACCTGTGATCGTGATTTCAAAACTCTTCTCTCTATCACACACAGACTGCTAGCTCATCGTTGGGCGGCCCGACCCTCACACATGCTGTTACTCGGGCAACCAAGATGCTGACAGCCACTGCTATGCCAACAGTCGCTACATCAGTGCAATCCCCATCCAGGTATGAGGACTATTGTAGCTTTGGCCCAGTTGGCCAACATTCAGATCAGTTGGACAGATTTTGTCTTCATATAGATTGAAAAGGCTAGATTTATTGTCTTAATATTTATTTTTGATTTTATACTTTTTAAAGTTACAATTTTTATGTTTTCAAAAAAACAAACCCTCATATAAGTCACCACAAGAACAAAGTCCCATAAAGAAATCTTTGATTGATTTTTCTATCTACTATTCTATTCTTTCTACTATTTTCCTAGTAGAATTAATTAATGTATCTGATTTTGTTCAGATGACAATATTTAGCCGTTGAATTTGGTATGAATAGTTTTGGTTAAAAATTGTTTGCGAATTTTAGACTTTTATGTTTAGTCGCATCAGGCAGAAAACAGCCCGGAAGTGATCTGAAAGTTGTCCTGAAACTGTTGGTTGAAACAACTTTAGAGCAGAAGTGTGTAACTTTTTCAATGTTAAAATACTTTCTCCTATCCCATCTTATTATGACAACTGTTGATATAATTCTATGCTATCATTCGCTGTAAAATTTGTTTTGAGTGGCCCGTCTAGCATGACACAACAACATTGACTCAGCCAATGGTGAGAGTAGGTGGGGGGGGACTATCTGTTTGGAGTGTCTGGAAAAAGCTGTTTGAAAACATTGTTTATTTTTACAATTCCATTTTTTGGTGCTAGTGGCCCAGAAATGACACACTTCAGCTTTAAGATTGACATTAGTTTTCAATGTGGGTTCTCTGGCAGTAGATGACTCTGGGTGACAAGCCACCAAATAAATACCCATTTGTGTCCTCAGGTCCAGTAAACTGGTGATCATAGAGAGACTGCTGTTATTGGCAGAGCGATATGTCATCACAATAGAGGTGAGAGTTGATACATGCTCACACACTTACAAAGCTCATATCTTTTTACTTCTAGGTCATATACAGTACACTTAGAATGACATATATTAACAAAGCTCATACTCATAGAATGAGAGTAAATTTAAATGTTCATTGTATATTAGGCTGTCGGTTTATCGAGTACATTTAGTGTGATTATTTGTATAAAACGATAACGCGTTAAGAAAAAACACAATTATTAATTCCCTCGGAATGTAATAAGGAGTCTTCACCTTCATTACTTTAGATTTGCAGCTGCAGAGTGATAAGGTCTATGAAATCTGTATGGAAAGATTGCTTTAGAATAGCTGTAAGAGTTGTAACTCATACAACTCAGCAACTTTTATGGCCATACACGCACATTAATGGATGATTTAAATAAATTGTGATTTTAGCTATCATACAACATATCTATTTCAGGACCTGTATTCTGTTCCTCGGACTATTCTACCTCATGGAGCATCTTTCCACGGTCATCCTGTTACACTGCACATTACTTACGAATCTACCAAAGACACATTCATCTTGGAGGTATTGTCACACGCATACACATACTTCCTAAAGACAAAGCTCTTTCCATTCTGGCAGTCGCAGCACACACATGCAGACACGTTGGATAAATTGCAAGCACGTTTGATGTAAATGGAGAACTTGACAAACGTTGTCCCTGTTTGGAGAGTGGAGGAACATTGATAGATAGCAGTTGAACAGTCAGTGTGAACGTAATACTCACAAACACAGGGGTCTCCCTGGTAATTGTTCACTCTGCTGACAGGTATTTGCTTTGCCTTATATTTATGCATTGATCAAAAGAACACTTATTCCTGTATGTGTGTGTAGGCCCACAGCAATGAGACCATAGGCAGCATCAGATGGAAGATAGCCGAGCAGCTCAGCTGTCCAGTTGACAATGTGCAGATAATTGCCAATGACAGCATGGTAAGCACACGCTGTGATCAAACACAGACATATTCAAGCACTGCCCAGGTGCTAAACACTCTTACAACACAGGCCAGCACTATGTTGGTCTGTGGCAGTTATTATGACTGCTTATGGAGATTTTGTTCTCTGAAACTTATTATATTTCCAGAGAAGTGATTCTGAGTTAAAACTAATTTTGATGGAACAATACATTTTGCATTGTATATACAGTATGTATTGATTATTGTTAGACTGATATATTAGCCAATAATTTGGCATTTTGAGGTTCTTAGCATCATCCAATAACTGTGCCGTCTCAGCCTTTTAACAGAGGTCTGAACTTCAGTCACATTTTCTTTCTTTTTTTCTTTTGTACCTGCAATTAATGTCTACTATCCTAACCACTCTCTTGTTGAATGTGTTTGCAGTTGACTATGAATCGTGACCAGAAGCTGTTAAATCAGCTGGGTTTTTCTGACGAGCAGAGTCTGACAGTAAAGAGCTCAGGAACAGGCACTCCATCAGGCAGTTCAGCGGACAGCTCTGCCTCAGCTAGCTCCAGCAGCAGCGGGGTCTTCAACTCTGCATACACACTTGAGCAGGTACACACACTGATCTGACAACGAAGTTTGGATATTACTTGTTAGATTGAGTAAACACTAATTTGAGAAAGTACACACTTAGTATCACAAACACAAATAGAAAAAGTGCATTATTTAACAGTGGTTAACAAAATTCTGATTGGATTTTGAATCTGTGGCATGTTTTATATTAGGGTTGGAAACAGCCCACCATGAATGATCTAGGTTACTTGGTGGAAGGACTGTCTATTCCTTTAATTAGTAATAATAAATGTAACATTTTGTGTCTTTTATTTATCTTATTGCTTTTTACTTTGTAAAAGTGATAAGCCACAACAGTCTGTGTGTTACAATTTTTAATCAAAGTTTAGAACATCCCCAGTATTTTACACATGGTAAAATCCAGAGCTGGGTAGTAACATGCAACTCTGTTACATTTACTTGAGTACATTTTTGGAGATAATTTACTTTTAAGAGTAGTTAATACTGGGTACTTTTTACTCTTACTCAAGTAAATATTTAATGAAAAATAATTACTTTTTCTTTATTACAATGGGTGACGCTCCTTTCATTACATTTACTGGTTTTAATTAAATAAGTCTTAATAAATCCGTGATTTATTGAGACATTTTTGAATTGGACTTTTACGACAGCGGAACATTCTGTGCTTTGCCACTCCAGTCGTGTCCACTGCAGCAGTAGTAAGCGCTCAATACAAACACTTTCTTTCATTATGCAGTGCCTTCATTTTACACCAAAACAAGCGGATATTTCAAGATTATAATTACTTACTCGTTGTAGTAAGTTTTGGTGATTATGATAACGTGAGCTTGTCTGTGTTGTGGAGATGGTCATTTTTAGGGTGGGCTCTTATGACCTTAGTTTCTAAGTATACATTTTTATATCAATGCTGAAATATATCAGTGCCTACTGTATAAATCCATGCAAACATCTGCGTTAATCGTGAATGCCATTTGCTATACCGATCGTGTGTGTGCTTGACTACTGGAGCGCACGTGCACACGGCCTAGTAACTTTACGTTCAACGGATATGGAGTGCTTTTCTCATGGACCACAGAGAACAAGTTCTGAACTTAAATAAGCCTAACACGCATCCAAACACAGAGATAAGGTGCAGTTTACCCTTACTGTACAAAACGAATTATCTAAATTCTTCATTGAAAATACTGTAACTTCACTGAACTAAGATTCCTACAAGACTTTTAAAAGCTGTGAAATAGCGACAGTAGTTGTTAATAAAGCCTGATCTTGCTTTGTTTTATATTGTTCATGTTTTTCATTGTAATAATTACTGGAAACTAATTTCCAAACTTCTTCTAATTAACAGATTTTCCAAATCTGACAAGCATTTTAAATTGATAGTTCAGCCATAAATTAATATTCTGTCATAATTTTCCTGCCCTCATGTTCCAAAAATGTGTAACATTCTGTATTTTGTGGAACCTAAAAGATGTTAGACAGAATGTTAGAGACTGACAGTCTCAGTCACCATTCCCTTTTAAAATATAGAGGGGGAAAAAACTTGCAGTAAAAGTGAACGGTAACTAAGGCCATTGAAGAAAATAATGCATTTGATTCACAAAAAGTGATAAAGATAACTGGAGACTGTAACTGCATTTGTTTGCACATTTCATTTAAACAAGAATGATACGAGTTCAGCAGGACACAGGCCTAATGGTTTAAGTAACCTATAAAATATTCAAAGGCAAATGGCAGTTAGAACAGGAGTTGGTTAGAACAGGAGGAAAATTTTTAAATGATTCCATAGTTCATTGATGTATCAACCCCTTCAAATTATACTCGCCTATGAAAGTTTACGCTGGTTACACATGCCAGAGATGGTGTTACAGTAATGGATGATCGCAGCTGCAGCCAGATAGGTTGAAAAAAGTATACCAATGAAGTCACGCAGTGATGTAAGCTGAGCTGGGGGAAATATAAGCCACTGCAGCTCGGCACCTAGCCTCATAACATTGGAGCACATTCTGAGTGACCAGGAACTCTGGCGGTCATCTGGAATTTACAGAGCCACGGTTAAATACGTAACCAGCGTTCTATTACATTAGCCTAGTAGAATGGCAAGTAACTGTCTCAGGCAAGGGTCGTTGAGCCTTCTTGTATGGTGATGACCTCCACAACCTACCATGACAGCCTCTGTTTGGATAGAGGGGCACTTTTCTTAACACCCCCCAAAAAAGACAAACAACTGATCAAATTGTCTCCACTGCACAGTAGCCTCTACATAACATAACAAAGCCCATATGGGGTACAAGGAAAGAAAACCACTGGACTCAAGTGCTGTTGGTTGGAAAGAACACAGCTCAATTGACTGATTAATGAACAGATGAAGGAGCAAATTAGGAAGGAAGGTCTTGTTGGGCCAGAGGGTAAAACCAGCACCTTCTGGTTTCCATCTCATTTAGGACTGACTCACGGAGAATGCATGAAGCTCGCTTACCAGGAGGCCAGGAGGAAGGCTGCTTTCAAAGTCTTCCACTAAAGGTCTGCATTCTCAAACAGTTCAAACGGAGGTACACAAAGAGATTCCAACACCAAAGTTAAGTCCCACACTGGGGATTGGGGAGTGCAAGCAGGATTAAGATGTCCTGCACCCTTAAGAATGCTGCAAATTAAACTGTGGGAACCCAGAGATGAGACCTCAAAGGGTGAGTGGTGTGCCGAAATGGCTGCCACATAAACCTTCAGGGTGGAAGATGCCCTACCACTTTCCAAAAGACCTTGTTGGAAACTCAAAACTGCTGTAACTGCAATGCACATGGTCAAGATCACAACTCTCACACCATGAACAAAAAAGCTTCCAGCGATGGGCATAAAGCAGTTGTGTAGAAGTAGCCCTCACATTTAGAACAGTGTGAACAACCAAGGGCCCACAGTCTGTTAAAAGGAAGTCTGTCCAAGAGGCCATACCCATAGCTGCAGATGAGTCTGTTCTGGGTGCCAAATACGGCTGCCCAGCTGGGATAACAGGCCCTTCCTGGGGGGAAGCTGCCTCCGTCTGCCCACTAATAGAGTTAGAAGTAGGGGAAACCACGGTCTGGACAGCAACCATGGTTCTACCAGAAGCACCCTGTGTCTTCCATGAGCAATTCTGTGAAGTGTCCACAATAGAGGAATCGGGGGAAATGCATACAGGAAACAATGTGGCCAGTTGTGCGACAGTGTGTCTTGTCCCAATGGACTGGACGTCTCCATCTGGGCAAACCATAGTGGGAATTGGGTTGTGTCCTCCAAGGCATAGAGGCCCACCTCTACTGTACTGATTTGGATCCTTCCAAATCCCCTGGACTACATCCAGGCGAAGCCTCCATTTCCCTGGTGTAACCAGATCCTGGACAGAGCATCTATGGGCCGCTTGGTTATCCCAGGCTGGTGGACAGTCCTCAATGATGCAAAGCAGGGAAGCGACCAAGTAATAATGCTGTTAGTGGGCCTTAACAAGCTCCTTGACTTCGTGCCCCCTTGATGGTTCAAATTGAAGTAATTGAAGCAAGTATTGTATGAACGCAAAAGCACATGGCAGCCTGCCAGCACTGTAGAGAAGTACTTCAAGGCCAGAAAAACTGCCTGCATCTCCAGAAGGTTTATGTGGTCCATACACTGAGCTTCCAACCTCAGGCCACTGATGCCTCAGTGGTTCCAGACTGCACCCCAAACCATGAGGGATGCATCGTTTATAGGGGAGAACAGGAGGGAACAACCCCTAATGGAACACCTGCTACCAAAAAGTCCAGGGATGTCCATTGATTAAGAACATGTATGCAGCAGTGAGACACCACACTCAGTCGATGATGGGATGGATCTAGCCGAAGGCTGTTGTTCCACACCTGCAGGGGGCGTAGGTGAAGCAGCCCAAGGGAAATCATGGAAGTGGCTGTCGTCAACATCCTGATCAGCCTCAGTAAATCCCCATACACTTCAGGCCTTGAAAATCCAGCCTTTTGAAGATTTGGTTGGGTGCTGACATTGTCTCCCTGGAGGATGGCAGGAAGTGGGGCTACCCTGTGCATGATGCACTCGGACATTGTCAAAGTGGTGTGGTGGTGGTGTAGTGGTCTAAAGCACATAACTGGTAATCTGGTAATCAGAAGGTTGCTGGTTCGATCCCCACATCCACCACCATTGTGTCCTTGAGCAAGGCACTTAACTCCAGGTTGCTCCGGGGGGATTGTCCCTGTAATAAGGGCACTGTAAGTCACTTTGGATAAAAGCATCTGCCAAATACATAAATGTAAATGTAAGTCACAAAATATCAGCTGGGTATGAGGTTGATTGGTGGGAATTTGTCGAGAGCTTGGCTGTGTAGGCGTGTAATGATGAGCAGGCGTATTTGGCAGCCTGTGCTAATTGCTGGGTGGTCGTGGGCAACTTTGCATGCTTTTCCAAAACTTCAGAGATGTTCTGACCAAAAATGATGTCCAGGAACGATGGGTAGGTCCCTCAAAGTATTTTTGCAGTCCTTGAGTAATCTGGCCTGAGCGAGCATACCTGCCAACGAGCTGTTAGAAGCATCGCAGTGAGAGAGAGAGCCCAATTCCCGTGTCACATGACCCTTGGCCAGCAAGGCTGTTAGCAAGAATTGTGGAACAGAGGGATCCACGTCAGCAGACTCTAAAGAGCAATTGGCCGCAAGAATCTGTTGGCAAATAATGTTTTCAGCATGAATGTTAGAGGCAACAGACTTGTATGCTTTCTTGAGAAAAGAAACTGTGCAGCCACACTGGGCACTAGGGCACTGGACTTTCCCTTGCAATGCTTCATCCAGGGACACCACCAAGGCGGTGTCTGGCTGTTCAACTTGCATGTTTCGCACCCCAATGGTCTACGCTTTGGCCATAGAAGCTAAGTTACGTGCAGTTTTGGATCACTTCTTGGCTGTTCCTGATCCTTTCAGTGCACAAGAATATTCTGAGGTGGAGCAGTCCATGAAGAATGGTGTGAACCTCCAGAGCCACCCAAGTCGAATCCAGCTTGCAGATCATCCAAGGTGCTGCTGAAATTGTGTATCAGAAGCACACATGGACATAGTGTCAAGGTAGGTGCTATGAGAAAGATGAGGGACAGCATCCTCTTCGTTCGCTAAACGTGATTGTGCATCCTCAGTGGGGCCCGTAGTGGCTGTAGAGACCAATCCTGCTGGTTCAAAGGAAAGCAGGAGTCGCTTCATCTCCGCTATATCTGAGGAAAGGCAAGCAAACTTTTTTGACAACAGATGCTTTGCCAAAAGACTTAGACTTTGCCTTAGAAGTGGATCTTTTCTTAGCCGGAGGTGTGCCTGCAGCTGCAGAGGGATGGAGCTTTAGAGGTCTCTGCTGTGAAACCGGTTCCGGCTCTACAAGATTAGCTTCCCGGTTGTAGTCCAGATCAGCTAAATGCAACTTTTTTAACTCTCTCTAAAGAAGTTTCCTAAAAGCACGCTACATTCACCCTGGACAGATATGCGTTTAAGTTGTGAGAGGCATGAATACCATTTAATTTTCTTCGGCAGCAGCTCTGAGTCACCCGACATTCACAGAATTTGCAGTGATAGAAAAACCCTTAAACGTCAAAAGTGGCTAGTAAGAGTGACATTTGGCGGGTTTGCAGGTGTTAATTTCAAACCTTGGTAATACCAATTATTATTATTATTATTATTCTGTAATACATTTTAAATGTGTATTATGTAATGCAGTGGTTCTCAACCTTTTTTGAACAAACGCCCCCCTGACCTCTTCATGATCCTCTTAACGCCCCCCCCCCAAAAAAAAAAAAAACACTTCAGAAATACTATTACAGCCAAACAATTGCAACACTAATACCTGAAGCCTGAGTTTTTGTTAAAAAAAATAACTGAAACAGAAGTTTCTTATTGTATTTAAACTACATGTAAAAGCCTCAAGTTGAGTAATATTGTGTTTGGAAAAAAATGCAAAAACACATGGATTGTTTGAAAGGTATTGCAAATGTATTTAGAAATTCAAACAAATTCAGGCTCACACACAAATTTTTTTAAGATGAACCAATCACGTGAACAATAACGTAACTAACCTAAATGGCCAATGAAAAAGCAGCGGTTGTTCGCAAGACTCAATTAGGCAATATATACTAGGCTTCAAATTTGAATAGCCTACAAACGGTCATTTGATTTCAAATGACGAACAAAGACGACAACAGCTCGGCCACCTGAACTGAACCGAAGAAAAACGACGTCAAAAACAGCCACTTTTTTTAATTAATTACGGTCATTAGTGTGAGCCCTGAGCACTAATTATGCGCCTAATTATGTATTCCGCGTTATGTACAGAAAAAGCCGGTGAAAGCGCGCCTCTATATTGCGCTGAAAGTTCTCCGCCTCTTAAAAGCATGTGTAACTTAGGAAGCGGCTCTCCTGGCATATTCTCCTGGTGAAGTGGCAGCAGTAATCCGAGCAAGACGAAGACATAGGCTAAGGAGAAGAGCTGAAAAGATTTTTGCGCAGGCCGCCTGTTGAGTACCTCTGAGTAACGCCCCCCCATTTGTGCCTGAGCGACCCCCTCTCTTCTGCCTCGTTCACACCGCCCCCCAACACTGTCCAAACGCCCCCTAGGGGGCGGTACCGCCCCCGTTGAGAAACGCTGATGTAATGGAATGTTTTGGTGTAAACGTCCATTATGTTGCATATAAAAGTAACTAGTTACTCGCTACTTGAGTATTATTTTAATTGGATACTTCATTGTATACTTTTTTAATCTTTAGTTCTACTTGAGTAGTTAATTTTTTCAAGTAATAGTACTTGAATACAGTTTTTGGCTACTCTACCCACCTCTTGTAAAATCACTGTAACGCAGTCTATTGGAGGTTTTGATAATTATTAACCTGTTCTCCCCTATAAACTGTGTGTGTGTGTTTTTCTGCTTGCAGGAGAAATCTCTTCCTGGTGTAGTGATGGCGCTGGTGTGTAATGTTTTTGAGATGCTTTATCAGCTGGCCAACCTGGAGGAACCCAGGTAAACAACCAACAGACCCTGCTAGCTATATTGGTATTTGTTTGTCATTTGATCCCCAAATATGATGATCCCTTGCGAGGATTTATTATATAATAAAATAATAACGATTATTCTCATGATTTTTAAACAGTCTTTACAATGCTGAATGAAACCATAATCATGTCAAATATGAACCTTTTGCATTAAAAAAAAAAAAAAATCTAAATTTTGGGGGTGTGTGTATATATATATATATATATATATATATATATATATATATATATATATATATATATATATATATATATATATATATATATATATACACTCACCTAAAGGATTATTAGGAACACCTGTTCAATTTCTCATTAATGCAATTATCTAATCAACCAATCACATGGCAGTTGCTTCAATGCATTTAGGGGTGTGGTCCTGGTCAAGACAATCTCCTGAACTCCAAACTGAATGTCAGAATGGGAAAGAAAGGTGATTTAAGCAATTTTGAGCGTGGCATGGTTATTGGTGGCAGACGGGCCGGTCTGAGTATTTCACAATCTGCTCAGTTACTGGGATTTTCACGCACAACCATTTCTAGGGTTTACAAAGAATGGTGTGAAAAGGGAAAAACATCCAGTATGCGGCGGTCCTGTGGGTGAAAATGCCTTGTTGATGCTAGAGGTCAGAGGAGAATGGGCCAACTGATTCAAGCTGATAGAAGAGCAACTTTGCCTGAAATAACCACTCGTTACAACCGAGGTATGCAGCAAAGCATTTGTGAAGCCACAACACGCACAACCTTGAGGTGGATGGGCTACAACAGCAGAAGACCCCATCGGGTACCACTCATCTCCACTAGAAATAGGAAAAAGAGGTTACAATTTGCAAGAGCTCACCAAAATTGGACAGTTGAAGACTGGAAAAATGTTGCCTGGTCTGATGAGTCTCGATTTCTGTTGAGACATTCAGATGTCAGAATTTGGCGTAAACAGAATGAGAACATGGATCCATCATGCCTTGTTACCACTGTGCAGGCTGGTGGTGGTGGTGTAATGGTGTGGGGGATGTTTTCTTGGCACACTTTAGGCCCCTTAGTGCCAACTGGGCATCGTTTAAATGCCACGGCCTACCTGAGCATTGTTTCTGACCATGTCCATCCCTTTATGGCCACCATGTACCCATCCTCTGATGGCTACTTCCAGCAGGATAATGCACCATGTCACAAAGCTTGAATCATTTCAAATTGGTTTCTTGAACATGACAATGAGTTCACTGTACTAAAATGGCCCCCACAGTCACCAGATCTCAACCCAATAGAACATCTTTGGGATGTGGTGGAACGGGAGCTTCGTGCCCTGGATATGCATCCCACAAATCTCCATCAACTGCAAGATGCTATCCTATCAATATGGGCCAACATTTGTAAAGAATGCTTTCAGCACCTTGTTGAATCAATGCCACGTAGAATTAAGGCAGTTCTGAAGGCGAAAGGGGTCAAACACAGTATTAGTATGGTGTTCCTAATAATCCTTTAGGTGAGTGTGTATATATATATATATATATATATATATAGGAGGCATATGCTTAAATGTTGGAAATTAGTTTTGTGGACAAAAATATAATTGTGCTACTATGTTAATTTATTTCATTATAAAAATTTTTTTTTTGAAATTGATGACTTAATCAATCTTAAATAATCTTAATCAAATCTTAAATAATAAAGAAAAACAGCCAGTAAGTGCCCAACATAGATGGGAACTCATTCAATACTGTTTAAAATGCATTTCAGTGTGATACCTCAAGAAGTTGGTTGAGAAAATGTCAAGAGTACATGTCTGCAAATTCTAGCCAATGGGTGACTACTTTGAAGATGCTAAAATATAACACAGTTTTGATTTATTTTGTTTTTTGTTTAGTTACAAGAGAGAGGGAGTTAAACAATATTTTTAACCATTCCACTTTTACATTTTACAGCATCTTTACCACTGAGCTACCCAATACATATTTAGTATTAGTAAACTATAGTTTTGGCAAGTTGTTTAGGACATACTTTGTGCATGACATGAGTAATTTCCCAAAAATGTTTACAGATAGATTGTTTCACTTTTAATTGACTATATCACAATTCCAGTGGGACAGAAATGTACACACACTAAGTTAACTGTGCCTTTAAGCAGCTTGGAAAATTCCAGAAAATGATGTCAAGCCTTTAGATTAGCTTCTGATAGGAGGTGTACTGAATTGGAGGTGTACCTGTGGAGGTATTTTAAAGCCTACCTTCAAACTCAGTGCCTCTTAGCTTGACATCATGGAAAAATAAAAATAAATCAGCCAAGACCTCAGAAAAACATATTGGACCTCCACAATCTTGTTAATCATTGGGAGCAATTTCCAAATGACTGAAGGTATCACATTCATCTTTACAAAGAATATTACACAATTATAAACACCATAGATCCACACAGCCATCATACCGCTCAGGAAGTAGACACATTCTGTCTCCTAGAGATAAACGTAGTTTGATGTGAAAAGTGCAAATTAATCCCAGAACAACAGCAAAGGACCTTGTGAAGATGCTGGAGGAAACATGTAAACAAGTATCTATATCCACAGTAAAACGAGTCCTATATCAACATAATTTGAAAGGCTGCTCTGCAAGCAAGAAATCACTGCTCCAAAACCGCCATAAAACAGCCTGACTACAGTTTACAAGTGCACATGTGGACAAAGATCTTACTTTTTGGAGAAATGTCCTCTGGTCTAATTAAATAAAAACGTAAATGTTTGGCTTTAATGACCATCGTTATGTTTGGAGGAAAAAGGCGAGGCTTGCAAGCCGAAGAACACTAACCCAACCATGAAGCATGGGGGTGACAGCATCATGTTGTGCGCATGCTTTTGCTGCAGGAGGGACTGATGCACTTCACAAAATTGATGGCATCATAAGGAAGGAAAATTATGTGGATATATTGAAGCAACATGTCAAGACATCAGCCAGGAAGTTAAAGATCAATCGCAAATGGATCTTGCAAATGGACAATGACCCCAAGCATACCTCCAAAGTTGTGGCAAAATGGCTTAAGGACAAAAAAAAGTCAAGGTATTGGAGTGGCCATCACAAAGCCCTGAGCTCAATCTGATGAAAAATGTGTGGGCAGAACTGAAAGTGCATGTGTGAGCAAGGATGACTTCAAACCTGATTCAGTTACACCAGTTCTGTCTGGAGGAATGGGCCAAAATTCCAGCAACTTATTGTGAGAAGCTTGTGGAAGGCTACCCAAAATGTTTGACCCAATTTAAACAATTTAAATTCAATGCTACCAAATACTAACAAAATGTATGTAAAATTCTGACCCACTGGTAATGTGATGAAATAAATAAAAGCTGAAATAAATAATTCTCTCTACTATTATTCTGACATTTCACATTCTTAAAATAAAGTAGTGATACTAACCGACCTAAGACAGGGAATATTTTCTACAATTAAATATCAGGAATTGTGAAATACTGAGTTCAAATATATTTGGCTACGGTGTATGTAAAACTTCTGACACTGACTGTGTGTGTGTGTATATCTCAGTTAACTTGTTATAACTGTGCATCCCATTTTTTTCCTCTTCAGAATAACTTTACGTGTAAGGAAGTTGTTGCTGCTCATCCCGACTGACCCGGAGGTGCAGGATGCCCTCGATAACTTTGTGCCAAAAGAGTCCAGTGTCTGGAGTCACCAGGTAGTCTTTTTGACTCCAAGGCCCCCACTGTCCAAGACAATATTCACAGGCATTGAATGAAATATACAAAACTGAACTATAAAATATATTTGATCATTACATAATTCCCATACTTCCGATTGTGTTTTCATGACTTTACAGTACTGTTATTCTAAAATGTGATAGTAGTAATAAGGTATGCTTAAAGGGATAGTTCACCCAAAAATGTACGGTATATTCTGTCATCATTTACTCACCCTCATGCCATCTCAGATGTGTATGACTTTCTTTCATCTGCTGAACACTCAAATATTTTTAGAAGAATATTTCAGCTCTGTTGGTCCGTTCAATGCAAGTGAATTGGTACCAACATTTTGAAGCTACAAAATGCATATGTAGGCACCATTAAAGCAACCCATTAGACTCCAGTGGTTCTTTGGAAGCAATATGATAGGTGTGTGTGAGAAACATATCAATATTTAAGTCCTTTTTACTATAAATTCTCCACCCTGCCCAGTAGGGAGACTAAACGTGTAGACTGGTAGTAAAAAAGGACTTAAATATTGATCTGTTTCTCACACACACTTATCAGAATACTTCAGAAGACATGGAGTTAACCACTGGAGTCATTTGGATTTCTTTTATGATGACTTAGTGCTTTTGGAGCTTCAACATTTTGGTACCCATTCACTTGTGTTGTGAGGGGTTAAAGAGCTGAGGTATTCTTCTAAAAACCTTTGTTTGTGCTCTAGCAAACTGTAAATAAGACACATTCACTCTCTTTCTCTTCAGAAAACTCTGTTTACACTGGGGTCTGTTTCTCAGTCCTCAAAGTCTCCTTCGCTGTCCAGTAAACAGCAGCATCAGCAGAGTGCAGCGTCCATCCTGGAGTCTCTGTTTCGCTCATCTGCCCCGGGCATGTCTACATTCAGAGTGCTTTATAACCTAGAGGTACAGAGCACATGTTAAAATACTTACTACTGTTCTATTATCATGAAGAGAGAACTATAAATAAACCATTTAACTTCGGTATGTAACTTGTTTCACACCATTTGTTTGTGTTATTACTTTTCTAAGCTATCAGTCTTGCAATTTTTCGCCTGGTGGACATGCAAAGAAGACTACAGAAAACCCCTAAAGATTTAAATTTAACCCTTAATTGCATGGGAATTTTACTGACCTCTTACATTTCCGGGTCTTTAGAGACCAGGCAGATATATCTTTCACAAATGAATCTACAAAATTCCCAAATAGTGTAAAATAGTCAAAATATTTCAAGACAATTAGAATAAAATATATTTTCATGTTTCATTTTTCATTGATCAAAGAGATGATGCAACAAATCTAGAAGAGGATTTATTACTTTTTCACTGAAATTTCAAGAGATGCAACTAGCTTCAAACACATATTGAGCTACACAAAACACATACACCGATCATGCGCCAACCTGCATCTTAGAATAGCATTCTGCGATGATATTTTTCTCACCACAGTTGTACAGAGTGATTATCTGAGTTACCATAGACTTTATCAGTTTGAACCAGTCTAGCCATTCTCTGTTGACCTCTCTCATCAACAAGGCGAATCAAATAATGATTCTGAGTGAGTGAGTGAGTGAGTGAGTGAGTGAGAGAGTGAGAGAGTGAGAGAGTGAGAGAGTGAGTGAGTGAGTGAGTGAGTGAGTGAGTGAGTGAGTGAGTAGAGAGTGTGTGTAACACCATTCAGAAGAGAAAGGTTGAGGAATACTAAAGAGGTGTGGGCACAACGGGGTCCAAAACAGTCAGAACACCTTAACAACCACATAGCAACATTCAGGAAAAAACCCAGCTTACCCTAGCATCGCTGAGGCAAATTTTGCATGATTGAGCACCACTCTAGTTACTAGATACAAATCTAGTTACTTTTGGAATTCTGTTTGGTGACGCTTTCCGGATCACTTGTGCGATTCAAATGGCTTCCCTTGATATCATAGAGCAATAATCCACTTTTTCTGTGTCAGCCTGGGTGTGTGACTCATAGTTTCCACATGCTGTATACTTTCACTTACCCCTGCCTCTTGATACAGGTGTTGAGCTCCAAGCTGATGCCCACATCTGATGATGAAATGGCAAAGACCAGTGTCATATCTTTCTGTGAGAACTTCCTCAAAGCCGGAGGTCTTAGGTAGCGGTCTGCTTTTAATCACAAATCCCTGCTGGACTTTTTCATGTTGAACTCTGTAGACTTAAATTCTGTGACATATGTCATTGTTTATGTGTTTCCATACCCATATGGCTTTCTTTGGTGGGACACAAAGGGTACATTTTTTTAAGAATTTACAGGCCACTTGTACTTAATGGTGCTTTTGCATCTTTTTTTAAGCTCGAAGCTCCAGTCCTCATTCACTATAATTACATGGAATAGAGCAACTGGTACAATTGTTAAAAATTGCTCCTTTTGTGTTCCACGTTTTGGAGGAACTCATCTTTTAATAGGGCTGAATGGTATAATCATTAAACTCAATGGTGTGTCATCTCTCTCTTTGTCTGCCTCAGTCTGGTGGTTAATGTCATGCAGAGAGACTCTATCCCATCTGAGGTGGACTACGAGACCAGACAGGGAGTGTATTCCATCTGCCTGCAGCTGGCCAGGTGCGATCTCATTTATCAGTCTAGCAGTCTTTCCCAATTTTGCTATTTTTGTCTGTACTTTGTACTACTTTTAATTCCTTCTGGATACATGTCATAACCAGTTCTAGGTCTAAGTGTTAATGAAAGCATGTTGATACGCATCCTGATCAGCTCTATTTAGTTTTTCAGACTAGCTCTATGTCTTCCCTGTAGGTTCCTGCTGGTGGGGCAGGCCATGCCCAGTATCCTGGATGAAGAGTTGAGCAAGGACGGTGTGGACACTCTGTCCTCTCGACCGTTCCGCAACGCCGGTCGGCAGAGCGGCCGACAGCTTTCCGTCTGTGGAACGCCGGAGAAGTCTTCCTACAGGCAGGTGTCCATGTCCGACAGATCATCCATCAGAGTGGAGGAAATCATACCAGCAGCCCGTGTCGCCATACAGGTGTGCAATAATTTCTGAATGCATTTTTAATTGTCATAACTATTTTCTGCCCCTTTCTGACTCAATTGCTTTGTTATGTCAGACAATGGAGGTGGGAGACTTTACATCCACAGTGGCGTGTTTCATGCGACTCACCTGGGCGGCAGCTGCAGGCCGATTGGACCTGGTTGGCAGCAGCCAGCCAATCAGAGAGACCACCAACTCACTTCTACCGCTGGGTGTATGCAGCAGAGTCAGCAGCACAGGTGAGACGGGTCAGGATAATCGATTATTTGATTAGTGAGGTCGACTAATTTATCTAAATTTTCAAGCTTAAAGGGATAGTTCACCCAGAAATTATAATTTACTTACCCTCATGACTTTCTTTCTTCTGCAGAACACAAATGAAGATTTTTAGAAGAATATCTCAGCTCTGTAGGTCCATACAATGCAAGGGAATGGTGATCAGACCTTTGTAGCTCCTAAACTCATATAAAAGAAACATAGAATTAAATCATATGACTCCAGTGGTCAAATCCATATCTTCAGAAGTGATATAATAGGTGAGGGTGTGAAAAAAATCAAAGTTTGTCCTTTTTTTTACTCTAAATCTACACTTTCACTTTTACATGTGGAAGTCACATGTGGTGCCTGTTTAGTTTCACATTCACATCTGAAAGTTAAAGTTAAAATGGAGATTTAGAGTAAAAAAAGACCTAAACATTGTTCTGTTTCTCATCCACCCCATTCCTTCTGAAGATATGGATTTAAACACTGTTTATGGATTACTTTGTGAATTTTGGAGCTACAAAATATCTGGTCACCAATCACTTGCAGTGTATGGATCTACAGAGCTGAGATATTTTTCTGCTGAAGAAAGTCATACACATCGGGTATGTCATGGGGGTGAGCAAATGATAAGAGACATTTTTGGGTGAACTAACCCTTTAAGCTATTTTAGTGGCATTATTTATTTCTGAAGGGTATGCATTTAAGAGATCGTTCACCCAAAATAATAAACTTTTGTCATCACCTTCTCGCCCTCTTGTTCCAAATATGTATTGCTTTCTTTTTTTTCTATTGGACACAAAAGGAGATGTTAGATAGAATGACGGTCTCAGTTACCATTAACTTTCATTGTATGGAAAAAGATATCATGAAAGTGACTGGTGGCTGAGGTTAACATTCTGCATAACATCTTTGTGTTCCACAGAAGAAAGTCATAATATTGAAAAACATTGAACCTAGAGCTTGCCATTTCAAGCTAAAAAAAGTTCATTTTTGAAAAACTTGAGACCCATTCTGTTGCTCTCAATCTAGCATTTTCTGAATGCAAGAAACTGTGTTGAACTCGCCTTAAGAATCATTCAGAGATTCTTTTAAAACCGACATGTCAGCTAATCGTTCAGACAACCCAGTGACTTGTCGATTATAATATGTAGTTTTGCACATACCTGATAAACACTGTACATCTGCCTTTTGCTTTCTATATGTCTCTTAATGTTATTTTTGTGTGTTTTAGGAAGTAACTGTAGCTCTGGCAGTGAGGGAGAGATCACCACATTACAGGCAGGAATCTGCGTCAAACAGATGTTTGTGTCCATCAAAGATACCATCATTGCACGAGAGGCGCTCTCTTTACTCGTCACATGTCTTCAGTTGCGCTGTCAACAGCTCTGTAAGAAAACACACTCACATGCAAAAGGGAAATCCAGTGTGTTTGAAAGAACTTAAACATGTTCAACTATGTTCAGAATGTATTATTGGCTTAATACTTTCAGAATACTGTGCATTTTTTTATTGTAAGGCATCATCAACACTTGAATGTTTCAAACAGTGCATGCTACATTTTTGTCCACAACAATGGCCCGATGCATACAAAAATTAGCATTATGTGCACGGTATACAGTATATACTATATTCTGCAGCTATAGTAGGAGTAGTAAGGTAGTGTGCTGCTCTGACCATAGCAACACTTCCCTCCAACATACATATGAAAACTGCACTCTTTTGCATACATACTTATGAATTTACTCTTTTTATTCTCTTTCAAGCTTCATTTTACTCTCTGCCTTCTGTGAATGATTTCATCATTGATATTTTGCTTGGGTCACCCAGCGGAGAGGTCAGTGTCTCTGTTGTTTCAGTTCTGTGTGATGATCTTACACACTGTAATATACTCTTCTTATTATGACTTATGAGATACACTTTTATTTATTATGAATATTTGCCTTCATCAACATCAACAGATCCGACGTGTGGCTTGTGATCAGCTGTACACTCTGAGTCAGTCGGACACGTCGGCGTACCCTGATCTTCAGAAGCCCAACCTCTTCCTGCTGAAGGTGGTTCTGACAGCTCAGCTTCCTCTCTGGTCCCCCACCAGCATCATGAGGGGCGTTAACCAAAGGTAAGACACACTAAACATGCATGCTTTGTGTTACAACAGCGGTTTAGTTATTCCTCATTACACAAATACAACCATGAAATCGCTTCATATATGATTATATTGCTTTATACTTTAAGGGATAGTTCACCCAAAAATGAAAATTCTCTCATTTACTCACCCTCATGCCATCCAAGATGTGTATGACTTTCTTTATTCTGCTGAATACCAATTAAGATTTTCTAAAGAATATCTCAGCTCTGTAGGTCCATACAATTCAATTCAAAAGCATATTGAGGCAGCATAAAAGTTATCCATATGGCTGCAGTGGTTAAATCATGTCTTCAGAAACTATATGATAGGTGTGACGGCTACTATAAATCTCCACTTTCTCTTTCACTTCCTCATTCTTAGTTTTTTGGCGATTCGCATTGTTCATGCATATCCCCACCTACTGGTCAAAGGTAGAGATTGATAGTAAAAAGAACTTAAAAATGTATCTGTTTCTCACCCACACCCATAATTTAGCTTCTGAAGACATGGATTAAACCACTGGAGTCGAATGGCTGCCTTAATGTACTTTTTGAAGCTGCAAAGTACCATTCACTTGTATTGTATGGACCTACAGAGCTGGGATATTTATTCTTAAAATCTTCGTTTGTGTTCAGCAGCAGAAGAAAATAAGTCATAAATATTTGGGATGGGAATAAATGATGAGATCATTTTCATTGTTGGGTGAACTATCCCTTTAATGTTATTATAAATCAGATGATAAACAGTTGTTGTTGTTGTGTACAATATTTACCCAATTCTAGTTGCATATTAGTAAACAGAAAGTTATTTATTGTCATTTACTTCATTGTCCAGTTAATGTCTCTCTATGGCAGGTAATGTAATTTACAGAGTTTCAATTTCTCTTAAGACAATATTCAATATACAAATATTCAAGTCAACCTTTATTTATAGAGCACATTTAAAAACAACAGAAGTTGACCCAAAGTGCTTCACAGATCAAACAAACTAAATGACAGAGTGATATAAAAACAGTGACCCCCAGAAGTATTTGGCCATTTAAGTCACACTTAAAAATGTATGACTGCCCTTTCATTAGATAACAAAATTTCAAATAAAGAGATTTCTTGGGTTTTAAATAAAAAAAACAGTTGTAGTGTTCAAAATGAAGACAAAATATATTGACATTTTTTGGTTGTCAAACTTTCGTGTGAGAAGTACTGGAAAAGTGCAATAAGAACTACAGTCTAATGCTACTTTCAACCATAAAAAACCCACAAATAAACCAAGATATTGTCTGGACTTTGGAAATAGAGTAAAATGACGAATGTTTCCCAAGGTAAAATTATTTTGGCTGTTTTCTTTAGGTTGCTTTCGCAGTGCACAGAGTATTTTGACCTGAGATGTCAACTCTTGGATGACCTGACCAGTGAGTGTTCTTCGTTATATCCTCAACATAAGCCTTCAGATATGAATATAACTTTGTGGGAGTGTCATTTGCACTTTTGTATTTGAGAATAATCTTGAGATTTCATTAGAAAGACTTATTAGAAAAGTTATTTGCTGTGTTTCACCTGTGTTCAGCATCTGAGATGGAGCAGCTTCAGGTCAGCCCAGCGGCCATGCTGGAGGATGAGATCAGCTGGCTTGATAATTTTGAGCCAACTTGGACCAGTGAGCTGGAAACCAGTGAGGCTGACAACATCCTGCTGGCCGGACACCTGCGCCTCATCAAAACCCTGCTGTCCCTCTGCGGCAGCGAGAAAGAGCAGTTCGGTCAGCCACTCCGCTTTCATTTATTTCCAGATAAATATGACACAAATATGGAGATGTGGAGTAGAACAGTTGTTGTGTTTCATGTGCTGCAGGCCCATCTCTGATCCAGCAGCTGTTGGATGACTTCCTCTTCAGAGCGTCTCGGATCATCCTGAACAGTGACAGCTCATCTAGCGCTACAGCATCAATCCATGACTTCCACCCAAAGTGAGAACAAACACACATTTGCACACTGACGTCTCTGAAATTGCCTGTAGCTCTACCCAAACATCTCTCACTATTTCTGTCTGTATTTCTCTCAGGTGCAGTACAGTGAGCAGTCGTCTGGCGGCTTATGAGGTGCTGGTCATGTTGGCTGATAGCTCTCTCACCAACCTGCAACTCATCACTAGTGAACTTTTGTCAATGCACCATCAGTCAGACCCCTCCCTCACCAAAGAGTTTGACGTGAGTCCCCTTATCACTATATCTGTATTAGAGATGCACCGATAGTTGATTGCCGATTTGACAATTAATGTGGTGGAAAAAGCCCATAACCGATTCATCAGCAGAAAGCTTTAAAAAAAGAAATTGTTAAATTTGTTGGATTTGATCACCCAAATATGAAAATGCTCTCATAATTTACTCACCCTCATGCCATCCCAGATGTGTATGATTTTCTTTCATCTGCTGAAGACAAAGAAGATTTTTAGAAGACTTTTTTAGCTCTGTAGGTCCATACAATGCAAGTGAATGGGTGCCAACATTTTTAAGCTCCAAAATCCACATAAGGGCAACATAAAAGTACTCCAGATGATTCTGGTGGTTAAATCCATATCTTCTGAAGCGAGATGGTGTGGATGAGAAACGGATCAATATTTAGGTTCTTTTTCCTTCACTTTCACTTTCTCATCCTTCTGTTTTTGGTGATTCACATTCTTCGTGCGTATCGCCCCCTATTTGGTAGTGAGGAGCACTTGTGTATTGATCTGTTTCTCACCCACATCAATCATATTGTGTATGAACACATGAAATTAAGCACTGGAGTCATATGGATTACTTTTATGCTCCCTTTATGTGGATTTTGGCGTTTCAAAATATTGGCACCCATTCACTTGCATTGTATGCACCTACAGAGCTGAAATATTCTTCTAAAAATCTTAATTTGTGTTATGCAGAAAAAAGTCATACACATCTTGGATGGCATGTGGGCGAGTAAATCATGGATAATTTTCATTTTTTGGGTGAACTATCCCTTTAATTTTTCCTTTATATGTAAGCAAGCCCAGAGATGGAGACTTGGCGCTAATACAATGCTCTATGTTCAAGTATTTATCAAATCAAACAGAGGGGGCAAAAAGAAAGAAAAAAAGAAATATTGGCATAGATTTATTTTGGCTGATAAACGATAATTCCAAAATGCAACTATCGGCACCCGATATATCATTTTACCTCTAATAAGTCTTGTGTTGAAGGTTGGAGAAAAGGGGAATTTTCAATTGACGTGTTCTTGTATAATTTCTTACAACAGCTGTATTTGCATGAATATTTTTGTCATTGTGTGTTTGTGTTGTCAGTATCTTCCTCCTGTAGACAGTCGCTCTGTGTCTGGGTTTGTGGGACTAAAGAATGGAGGTGCGACCTGCTACATGAATGCAGTGTTCCAGCAGCTCTATATGCAGCCTGGTCTGCCTGAGGTACACACTAAGAGTTTAATACTAGTATGGTTATGACACTGTTACTCCACTAGGTGATGCCCTAAGCTTGAGAAAGAGTGGAGTACATTGCACAGAGAAAGTCCTTCCTGCTGTTTTACTCCATATTGTCATGATTAAATGACAAGCTGATCACTTGTGTGTGTGTGTGTGTGTGTGTGTGTGTGTGTGTGTGCGTGCGTTTGCGTTGCGTTGTAGGCTGTGTTGTCAATTGAAGATGACACAGAAAACCCAGAGGAGAGCGTGTTCTGTCAGGTTCAGTCTCTGTTTGGTCACCTGATGGAGAGTAAGCTGCAGTACTATGTGCCTGAAAACTTCTGGAAGGTTAGATCCACATTTTATCTGCAACATTTTCAGCATATACATGATTCCATGGGAATTAAACCCATGACCTGGCATCCCTTGTGTCATGCTCTTCCAATTGAGCAACAGGAACATGCAGACACTGATTGTGACCCGAGTCTTAAATAGATGCTGCCAAATGTCTTAAATACTAAAAAGATAATTCTGAATTTGTGACTTCATTGTCAAACTTGTATGAAAACTGTTTTATTTTTATATCTGTAGTTTATTAGCGACACAAGAACTTTTGAGAAAAACCATACATAATGTGAAAATGTAATGAAAAGCTCAAAGATTGTCCATAATTTAAATGCACTTTTAACAAATTATAAGAATACTTTTATATTCCCTGAATACACAAGTTTCTTCATTTATAAATGTATTCTTTTTAAATGATTTATCAGAAAATGATCAAATGTCATCAGAATTAAGGATCAGTCAGAATTGATCAATTTCATTACATGGGTTTTGTGTTTTGACACAGATCTTTAAGATGTGGAATAAAGAATTATACGTGCGAGAGCAACAAGACGCCTATGAGTTCTTCACCAGTCTAGTGGACCAGCTCGATGAACATCTGAAGGTACAGATCACATGACCCTATATGCTTAAACATAAGCATGCACTGTATGAACACACTAAAGTTGGTTTCTAAAGTTCATGTTGGCTCCCTTCAGAAAATTGGTCGAGAGCAGATATTCAGGAACACTTTCCAGGGCATTTTCTCTGATCAGAAGATATGCAAAGACTGCCCACACAGGTATGCATTAACAGCCTGGAGGAAACTTGAATCATGTCTTGTTCTTGCCTGAGCTCTTAAGAAAAGATTTAGCCCAAAAATTGTAATGCTGTCTTGATTTACTCTCCCTCGTTTTGTTTCAAACCATTATAACTTTCCTTTTTTTCATGAAAATATAAGAATACATTTAGTAGAATGTCCAAGCAGCTCCTCTGCTGCTGTGGACACCTGTCATTGTCATTATATGGAAAAGAGCAGCTTGGACATCGGGCATGCTTGATAACTCCTTTGTGTTTCACGGAAGGAAGTCAATGGATTTGGAACAACATAAGGGTTTGTAAATGATAACAGAATTTGTAATAACAGTGGCTTGAGTTTGTGTTTGGTTGTGGTTTGCAGGTATGAGCGTGAGGAGACGTTTATGGCTTTGAACTTGGGTGTGACGTCGTGTCAGAGTTTGGAGATTTCCCTGGACCAGTTTGTTCGAGGAGAAGTGCTGGATGGCACCAATGCTTATTACTGTGAAAAGTGCAAAGAGAAGGTACATTGGTGTGTGATGTCTTTTAGAGGTTGACCGATAGTGGATTTTTCCGATACCAATAACTAAGGTGGTGAAAAAGGCCAAAATCTGATTTATCGGCCAGTAGTTTTTAAAATTGATTTATGGAATCTTAAAATGTCTTCGTCTTTCTTTACTATGACAGGCTACTAGAGCCCAAAATAAATAAAATCCCAAATGCTGTATATTGTTCAACTAAAATCCCAATTATAAACAAAACAAATGGAGAATTGCATTACGCATGGTTTTTAACTATTAACAAGCCTGAAATATACTGGGGAGTCTTATTTGAAACGATGGAGACGTACTGCTTTTACAGTGCTCTATAGTTAAGTAGGCTATTTACCAAATTAAGCTTTTTATTGCCTATATATTCACCAGATGAAGGTGTGAGTGAGTGAGTGAGTGAGTGAGAAGAGGAAGAGGGTATGGCTGGGCCATGATGAGCCAGATAAAGGGCAGCCGTTTTGAGAGATAGACACACGCGGCCACACTGCATGTGTGCGTGTTTGTTTTATGTTGTTTTAAGTAGAATTTTACATTAAACTTTTTTACTGTTCAGCCAGTTCCCGCCGCCTCCTTGCCCATCCTTTAACTGTTGCAGTGTTGCCGAAATCCAGGAAGGTGGAGTGATGTGTTGCCGCAGAGTCCTTGCCGCTGCCATCCGCCAGGGGAGCAGTCGCGGCTGTCTGCCTGGGGACAGAAGGGTCACTGCCAGCTGCCGAGAGCCAGAGGAACAACAGCTGTCTGCTGAGAAGGGGAGGACTCATCTTACCTCAGGCAGACGGCTGCAGCTGCTCCCCTGGCGGATGGCAGTGGCGAGGACTCCGCGACAGCACATCACTCCACCTTCGTATGTTAAGGCACCACTGTCACAGGTAAAGGATGGGCAAGGAGGAGGCGGGAACAGGCTTAACAGTAAACATATAGTTTTAATATCAATCTTAACTTAAAACAAACATAAAACAAACACACTCATGCACCGTGGCCAGGTGCATCTCTCTCGAACCAGCATCTCCGGCTGCTCTTTATCTCGCTTTCCCGCTGATTCAGTGCTCCATCACAATCTGGCCACGCCCTGCTCCTCCTCACACATTTATATAAATTGCTAATATATATGTATATGCACATATACTCTAGTGGCCAAAAGTTTGGAATAATGTACAGATTTTGCTGTTTTGGAAGGAAATTTTTACTTTAATTCACCAAAGTGACATTCAACTGATCAAAAAGTATAGTCAGGACATTACTGAGGTAAAATACAGCATCATCACAATTTGAAAAATGTCATTTTTGATCAAATCTAGATAGTCCCATTTCCAGCAGCCATCACTTCGCAACACCTTAAGCTGCATTCACACTACCAGCTACTTTGTCACTGCATGTCGCCAGCGGATAGCGGTTAGGTCGCTAGTGGTGTGTATGGAGAGTCTAAACAGCACAGTTTCTTCACAATTAATATTATTATTAAAATATTAGGATCACGTGAGCTCTGCCATCTTCTCTCATATTGGCTGTCGCTCCCAAAAGTCGCTCTTCATTTGCATAAAGTTAAACATTTCTCAACTTTGTCGCAACGCTGGACACACCCACATCCGGTCCCATCGGTCGCCGTCACTTGTGTTGCCGGAAGTCTCCAGCTCTCATTGAAAATGAATGAAATAAGGTCGTTTTGATGCTGCATGTCGCTGGCAGTGTGAACGCAGCTTCATCCTTGAGTAATCATGCTAAATTGCTAATTTGGTACTAGAAAATCACTTGCCATTATATCAAACACAGTTGAAAGATATTTGGTTCAGTTAAATGAAGCTTAACATTGTCTTTGTGTTTGTTTACGAGTCATAAATGGCAAAATAAAAGAAACGTCTTTCTCTAGAAACTCGTCAGTCAATCATTATTTTGAGAAATGAAGGCTATACAATGCTTGAAATTGCCAAAAAACTGAAGATTTCATACAAAGGTGTACACTACAGTCTTCAAAGACAAAGGACAACTGGCTCTAACAAGGACAGAAAGAGATGTAGAAGGCCAGATGTACAACTAAACAAGAGGATAAGTACATCAGAGTCTCTAGTTTGAGAAATAGACGCCTCACATGTCCTCAGCTGACAGCTTCATTGAATTCTACCCGCTCGACACCAGTTACATGTTCAACAGTAAAGAGAAGACTCAGGGGTGCAGGCCTTATGGGAAGAATTGCAAAGAAAAAGTCACTTTTAAAACAGAAACACAAAAAAGAAAAGGTTAGAGTGGGCAAAGAAACATAGACATTGGACAACAGATAATTGGAAAAGTGTTTATGGATCTTAACCACATTGAGTTTTGTGGGATCAGCTAGACTGTAAGGTGTGTGAGAAGTGCCCGACAAGACAGCCACATCTATGGCCAGTGCTACAGGAAGTGTGGGGTAAAATGTCACCCGAGTATCTGGACAAACTGACAGCTTGAATGACAAGCATCTGCAAAGATTTCATTGCTGCACGTGGAGGATTTTTTAAAGTAGTTTAAGAAGTTCTGAAATTTAAAAAGAAAATTGTAATAGTACATTTTCATGTTATTTAAGTCCTGAGTTTGGCCTCCTGTGTGTGTGTGTGTGTGTGTGTGTGTGTGTGTGTGTGTGTGTGTGTGTGTGTGTGTGTGTATATATATGTATATATATATATATGTATATACATACATATACATACATACATACATACATGCATACATACTTACACACACACCATCCATTAAAACCACCTGCCTAATATCGTGTAGGTCCCCCTCATGCTGCCAAAACAGCTCTGACCCATCGAGACATGGACTCCTCAAGACCTCTAAAGGTGTCCTGTGGTATCTGGCACCAAGATGTTAGCAGCAGATTCTTTAAGTCCTTTAAGTTGCAATGTGGGGCCTCCATGGATAGGACTTGTTGGTACAGCACATCCCATAAATGTTCAATTGAATTGAGCTCTGGGGAATTTGAGGCCAAATCAACACCTTGAACTCAGTCACATTCCTCATACCATTCCTGCACAATTTTTCCAGTGTGACGGGTGCTTTATCCTGCTGAAAAAGGCCACTGCCATTAGGGAATACCGTTGTCTTCCAGTCATTAAAACTTATTTTTTAATCACTCCATAGTTTTCATATTAGCAAACTATAACTTTGGCAAGTCGTTTATGACATCTACTTTGTACATGACTTGAGTAATTTTTCCAATAATTGTTTACAGACAGATTGTTTCACTTTTAATTGACTATATCACAATTCCAGTGGGTCAGAAGTTTACATACACTAAGTTAACTGTGCCTTTAAGCAGCTTGTAATATTCCAGAAAATGATTTCAAGCCTTTAGACAATTAGACATTAGCTTCTGATAGGCTAATTGAGTCAATTGGAGGTGTACCAGTGGATGTATTTTAAGGCCTACCTTCAAACTCAGTGCTTCTTTGCTTGACATCATGGAAAAATCAAAAGAAATCAGCCAAGATCTCAGGAAAAAAAATTGTGGACCTCCACAAGTCTGGTTCATCCTTAGGAGCAATTTCCAAATGCCTGAAGGTACCACGTTCATCTGTACAAACAATACTATGGAAGTATAAACCCCATGGGACCACGCAGCCATCATACCGCTCAGGAAGGAGATGCATTCTGTCTCCTAGAGATGAACGTGGTTTGGTGCGAAAAGTGCAAATCAATCCCAGAACAACAGCAAAGGACCTTGTGAAAATGCTGGAGGAAACAGGTAAACAAGTATCTATATCCACAGTAAAACGAGTCCTATATCAACATAATCTGAAAGGTTGCTCAGCAAGGAAGAAATCACTGCTCCAAAACTGCCATAAAAAAGCCAGACAAAAACACTATCGGTGAACCTCCTGTGTCTTCTGTAAAGGACTGTAGGGAATTACAGTTGTACATTACAATGTGCTCACACTTTTTGTGTTGTAGCGGACCACTGTGAAGCGGACCTGTATAAAATCTCTGCCCAGCGTGCTGGTCATCCATCTCATGCGCTTCGGATTCGACTGGGAAAGTGGCCGGTCCATCAAATACGATGAGCAGATCAAAGTAAGATCATTGTATCAAAAGATACTGCTGTTTTGTCAATATCGACCTGGGTCCAAAAATTTACTTTTTGCCATGCCATGCTCATTGGAGGTCAAATTGAGAATTTGACATTTAATTTTATTTTTGTGTTTTAGAGTGCATTTTGGTTTTTTTACATTTTACATTATTTTTATTTAAAAACAATTTTACAGAGTAAAAGATGTTTGTAGATGCTCAAGTTGTGACGTTTTGTGATGCTTTGACACTAGATTAACTTACATGAGGGAGGGTATATGGGAGCCCGTTAGACGACAGTGCTGGAATTGTTATTTATTTTTTCTGAATTAGTTTTGCGTGTTATTTTATATTCCCTCGCAATAAGTTCAGCATCCCCTTGCAATAGTTTTGCATTCCCTCGCAATACATTTACTATGGTTTTGCTACAGTAACCGTATTTTAAAGGAACGTTCCAGTTTCAATACAAGTTTACAAGTTTTTAATGGACCGCATTTGTGGCATAAAGTTGATCACCACTAAAATGTATTATGGCTCGTCCCTTCTTTTCTTTAAAAAATTTAAAATCTGGGTTACATTGATGCACTTAAAATGGAAGTGAATAAGGACAATTAAAGTGAATGTGAACAGTTTTTGAAGGTTTTAAACAGAAATGTGAAGCTTATGTATTATTTGAGCTGTAAAGTTGTTTAAATTTTCATTTTTACAGTCATTTTATGGTTTAAGGGTTTGTTGACATTACATTGTCATGGCAACAAAATTGTAAAATTGGCTATAACTTTATACAGAAAAGGTTAGTAAGTTATTATATCATGCTAAAGTCATGTTTACATGTTTATTGTAATCAACATTATGCCACAAATGCTGTCGATTGAGCTTAACTTGTAATGAACCCGGAAGATTCCTTTAACCATGATTTTCGTATATCATAGTAATAATACAGGAAAACGAAAAATATGGTATTTCTAATTTCCCATAATTTTAAAACAGAATAAAAATAAACCAGAATATTGTGGTTGTGGTTTTTACTACAAATTCCATAGTTTAACTGTGATTACTCTAGTAGTTTAAACATGATATTTGTAGTAAAACCATACTCACAAGATTTACCAACGTTAATCTTTAGTAAAACCATGGTTACTATATGGATACAGTTTATGGTACTAAAACCATAGTTTCCACCCAAAAAACATGGTTACTTTACATATTTTTCTATGATAATACTATAGGAAAACCATGGTTTCCAGTAAAAATAAAATGGTTAACCTACTACAGTGATGGTTACTACAATATTACTGATGTAAATCCATTAAAAAATTAGTGAGGAGAGCTAAAACTCTTGAGGGGACGTAAAATGTTTTGCAATTACCATAGTTTTCATTTATTATTACTATGGTTTAACTATGTATATAATGGTTAAAATATGATAACTGTAGTAAAATCATGGTAAATTTATTGCAAAAATATTTTAGGAAAAAAGGATCCCGCCCTGTCCTCTTATGGGCTGCTTATGGTTCGACTTTAACAATGTATTATGTTGCAATTCCTAATGAAGTTACAGACCAACTGTTAAGTAATTTTTTACCCTCGTTTGGTACTTTGTGAGTGTTAACTTTGGATCCTGGGTGCAACTAACAATCAAATCCATAATCGATTTATCCAAGGTTTCTAAATCCTTTCCTGGAGTACCACTGACACTACACATTTCGGATCAGGTGTGTTAGATAAAGGAGACATCCAAAATAGTTGTACTGCATGAAAGGATTGAGAAACACTTGATTAATCTATTATTATTTCTTTAACTAATCGATTTGCCTCCGCTAAGAAAACCTCAGTAAGATGTGTTCACACTGTGATTTAAGTTCCCCTGGGTGCTGAACATGGAGCCATATACGGTGTCAGGAATGGCCCGTCAGGACTCCAGTGCAGATCATGGTGAGAACGGGAGAGGGGGCGAGGCTGGCTCTGGAGGATCGCCTAGGAAGAAAGTCACCATCTCTGAGAATTACGAACTGGTGGGAGTGGTGGTGCACAGTGGACAGGCCCATGCAGGACACTATTACTCTTTCATTAAAGACCGCCGGTGAGGGCAATTTATACCTCAAAGTGTAGTGCTTGGGGTTAGAGTTTGTTCAGATCCCTAATCCTTAGTATGAGCTACTGTATAGCAATAGTGATGCTTGCTTTTGCAAATACCTTTAATAACCAAATGCATCATAATATTGCATAAGGCTTGTACTTAATAATCCCAGATGGCTTGTTTTTAAACAATATGTTTATAAAGTTCTACAGAGTCTATTTTCATAATACAGTCTATATATAGTTCATAGGCATACTTTTGCAACCACAACCTCTGAAACATGGAATTTATGAAAAAGGGTGATCTTTTTGCCCCTGTGTGTGTGTGTGTGTGTGTGTGTAGTTATGGGTCTCTGGGGGGCCTGTACTTCTGTTTGTGGCCAGAGTGTTTTATGATCGGCTAAAATTGTCTCATATGCTTGGCAGGATGATGCCTCTTAACTGGAGCATTCTTTCAGGGGTTGAAGGAATGTAGTGGCAACCTCTATGAACTGAGCAGTATCTGTTTCCCACAATCATCCTCTCTTGTCTTTTAGGGGTAGTGCTCGAGGACGCTGGTATAAGTTTAATGACAATGTTGTAGAAGAGTTTGATATGAACGATGAGACTCTGGAGTATGAGTGTTTTGGAGGAGAATACAGACCGAAAGTCTATGACCAGTGTAAGTTTACATTCATATAAATACACTAAATCAGCACATCCTACCCTTATCCCAGATGGGTTTAAATGTCACTTAGTGAGGTTTTCACACTGACTCTTTGCTGTTGAGATAGAGAGAGAGTGGTAGCTGGAATATCGTATGAATATTGACTGAAATTCACACGTTTCTAATTCATGGGTTATTGATTCTTTAATGTCTGGCCAACCAGTTAATGGCATCATTTGATGGGTCTCTTAATTATAGTACCCAACGACTGCATTACACCACTATAAGAAGAAAATTGCCATAAAACTTTGCCTAATTTAAGGCCATAATTTGTAATAATATTTACTATTATTAATGCTAATAAATGTATGCCCAAAATTTCTATATATTAAAAAAAATATATGAATGCCAGTATATTTTTGCCACAAATTTTCTATATATTTAGAATAATGTTTATTATTATTAATGCCAATATATTTATGCTGCATATTTTCTATATATTTAGAATAATGTTTATTATTAATATTAATGCCACAAATTTTCTATATTATAATATGTATATCACCCCCTACTGATCAGGGCTGGTCAAATGTGGAGATTTAAAGTAAAAAAGGTTTTAAAAATGTATCTGTTTCTCACCCACACCTATCACATTGCTTCTGAAAATGCAGATTTATCCACTGGAGTCTTATTTAATGCTGCCTTTACATGCTTTTTGGAGCTACAAAGTTCTTGCCACCATTGAATGGACCTACAGAGCTATTTTTCTAACAATCTTCATTCATGCTCTGTAGAAGAAAGTAAGTCATACGCAAGGAACAATATTGGGGTTTCTACTGGGCCCCTTGTCTGTCCAGGGCCCTTAGAATGATCCCACCATTTACCCACGCCCCACCCACCCCGTTACAACGACACTGGCTCCCTGTGTATCAAACACATGATCTTAGTATTGCTAGTGCCATGCTCTGCCAGTTAAGCAACAGGCTATTTAGTTCATATTGTCACAAAGCTAAAATAAAACAATAATTCAAATTGGTAGTACATATCAGTGAATGAACACGAACATTATTGGTATTGGCTCTAAAAAACAATATTGGTTGATCTCTAATGTGTATGCTATAGCTAATCCATACCCGGACATGCGGAGACGTTACTGGAATGCCTATATGCTGTTTTACCAACGTATCAGTGACCAGAACTCCCCCGTGGTGCCTAAAAAGAGCCGGGTCAGCATCATGAGGCAGGAGGCAGAGGATCTCTCACTGTGAGTTGACCTCTTATCTCTCGGTCTATGAAGATTTGAATAATAGGGATGCGCATAAATGCTCTGATTCTCAATCCTTCCTCTCAGGTCAGCCCCCTCCTCTCCAGAGATCTCACCCCAATCCTCCCCACGGCCACCCAGAGCAAACAACGACCGCCTCACCCTGCTCACTCGGCTGGTCAAGAAAGGAGAGAAGAAGGGGCTATTTGTGGAGAAGATGCCAGCCAGGATCTATCAGGTAGAGTTTAATGGCCTGTTCACACCAAGTCCAGTGTGACTAAATAATATAAAAATGTATCAAATATTTGTAGAAAGTTTTTTTAATTTAAACAAGTTTTATCTGAATTAATTGCTCAACATCCAGGCTATTGAACATTTTGTGCCATGCACTCACACAGGATTAAACAATGTTTTAGTTACAGTTAATAAAAATGGATGTCCATAATTTCATGTACTGATTCAGACAGGATTGTTAACCCCCATCTTTGCTAAGATGGGAGTGTCAATCATTTGGATGTGTTACAGAAGGTCATGTGCTCTGGATGTGTGTATCATGAAACATATTTAAGACATGTTTTGAGGGAGTTCTCAAGTGTTTATGAATGTCTGAAATATACTCCTGATTGTTGGATGTGTAGACGGTGAGAGATGATAATCTGAAGTTCATGAAGAACAGAGACGTATATAACTGTGATTACTTCAGCTTCACTCTGTCTCTGGCCTCTGTCAATGCGGTAAGCTCTTTTGCTTCTTTGTCGCACGCAAGAACAACATAATTGCCCATCTATAAGCACTATATACAGTATATTCCATCAGATCAACTTAACGCTTTAACGTTTTCTTTCTCAGACAAAGTTGAAGCATCCATTGTATCAGGCCATGGCGCAAACCAGTCTGCAGCTAGCTGTCCAATTCCTTTTCCACACATACCTGCGCACCAAAAAGAAACTCAGGTGGGATGGTGCTTTCTGTTCACAATACATATGCTCAAGACCTTTTGTGGGATGTCTGAAGTCTGGCTCTTGACTCTCTTTCAGGGTGGACACAGAGGAGTGGATCGCTACAGTGGAGGTTTTGTTGTCCAAGAGTAGCGAGGCATGCCAGTGGATGGTGCAGTACCTGGTGGCATCTGAAGGACGAGAGATAATCAAGTGAGTGAGAAAGATCACACACAAACAAAATACAGTGCCCCACAAAAGTATTTGGACACTTAAGGCACATTTTAAGCTGTACCAATGTCATTTCATTAGATTAGAAAAAATCAAATCAAGTGGCCAAAACACATGGCAGAATCACAATTTGTAAGCAAGATTTTCACAAAAAGATGTTTGTTATGTTTGAAATGATAAAACAAAAAATGAAGACAAATGTATTTGGACACATTCTTGTTGTCAAACATATGCACCACCTGTACATGTACTATTTAATGCGATTATCAAATCAGCCAATCGTGTGGCAATGCAAATAATCATGCAGATCACTGCTGATCTCCTGGAATTTTCAAACACACGACAGTCTGAATGGTGCCAAAAATGAAAAATATCCAGTGAGCAGCAGTTCTGTGGATGGAAATGCCTTGTTGATGAGAGAGATCAACAGGGAATGGCCAGACTGGTTCAAACTGACAGAAAGGCTACGGTAACTCAGATAAATGCTCTGTACAATTTAAGTGAGCAGAATAGCATCTCAGAATGCTACACCTCGAACCTTGAGGCACATGGGCTACAACAGCAGAAGACCACATTGAGCACTTTATTAAGACCTTAGTGTTCCAAATAAAGTCCTCAGTGTGTAGTGGAGCATGTCCATTGTTAACGTGGTGAGAACTGTGTGAACGAGATGGGAATTGATTTCATACATTCACTAAAAATCACCAGTTGGTCAAAAGTAACTGCAGGCTCAGAAAATTTTTTATTCGTTTTGAATCATTATTTGTTTGCAGATAGCAAGTGTTTTGAAATTGTTTTATGTGGCTTAAGTTTCCAAATACTTTATAACTTGTCTGAGTTAGTAAACAGTTCCAGGGTACAGCACTGGACCCATCTTTATGACGGTAGCCTGTGAAAGGAACAGTGGCGTGCTCCTTCACTGCGTAGTGCTAGGGTCTTCTCCTTGGGCAAGAGAGAACAACCCTCAAGCCCCCCTTGCAAGTGTCACAGCCATAAAGGTTTTTCCCACCACTCTGTAAGAACCCAGAGTTTAACAGATCCCTGATAATGCTTCAGAAAATAAATGTGCCTCTATACCAAATAATGATGACTGGACAAAATTTGTCATCATTGAAGCTGCTGCTCCAGACTTTCCAATCAGCAAGCTTTCCCCTTTTGCTATACAAAAGATAATTGCAGGAATTGCAGGTACAGTAAAAGAAGTGAAAAGAATGTGTTCAAAGTCTTGTGGAGTGCAGTAAAAAGGCCAATGCTGAAAACCTACTACATGCAAGCATGTTAGCTGGAGGACAGATAAAGACTTTCCCTCATCCGAATCTGAATTACAGTAAAGGAGTAATCCGCACTAGAGAGCTGGATGACATGGATGAAGAAGAAATAACACATTAGCTCAAGACTCAAGGAGTAACGAATGTTAAAATAATAATAATAATCAAGAGAGAAGAGCGAACAGTCAAAACTAGTACGTACTGTACATCCTCACTTTTAATAAACCGCTATTTCTAGAAAAAATTTGAATTAGATACCCAAGTGTTCCAGTGGACCTATTTGTACCCAGTCCTCTGTGGTGTTTCAACTGTCAAAGGTATGGACGCGGATCCAATGGCTGCAACAACAAACATAACTGTTGCAACTGTGGGGAGGATGGCCATGACAAAGAGGGTTGTGAATAACCACCTAAATGTTGTAACTGCTCAGGTGACCACCCAGCTGCATCAAAACAGTGTCCCATGTGGATCAAAGAAAAAGAAATACAGAAGAGCAGATATACTAAGAGAATCAGTTATCTTGAAGCAAAGAAAATGGTGACTGCTGTCCCTGTGTTTACTCTGAATAAAACCTTCACCTCTGCTGCAAAAAAAACTGTGAGTACAATAGATGGCCACACAGATATCACCTGGATGCACAAAGATAAACCCCAAACTCTAAATTATAGTAATACTCCAAAGACAAAGAAAACAGGAACTCAGAGTGTTACAAATTACATTCATTCCAATCAGAGCTCAATAACAAGCAAAGAAAAAGAATAGAAAGGCAAGCTCTTCACAATCAAAAGCACCCCAGAATGAAACTTCAAAGACCAGGCAATCTAGAGATGTGGAAATGAAAGAGAGGGAATATCATAGTAGAAGTCCGTCCCCTAAAGGCAGAATTAGGCCAGCTGTCCCTATTCTTCCTAACATTATGTGGGGCAGCAATCCTTGCAATACAAAAGGTAAGAAGATTGAAAATTGTATAGATAACCATACTTTATGCCTTCTAAATGATGGATCAAAAACCTACTTACACCCGGGACATGGAACATACTGTGCGATCGACTTGAGAATTTGTCAGCCTGGATTGTACTTGGACCTATCATGGAGAGTCTGGCATGAACTCTGTGGTAGTAACCACTTCCCAATCATTGTAACCATCAAAGGAAGAGAGGAAGAAACAAATGTTCAAAGATGGCAAATTAAAAATGCTAATTGGTTTCAGTTTCAAACCCTCTGTTATGAAAGGCTTGCACGGTTTCCAGAAGACAGCCCTGATGCTATGCAGAATTTTACTAAAACGCTTATAGATATAGCTAATGATACCATCTCAAGAACATCTTTAAATATGAAACGCAGGCGACTTCCATGGTTTTATTATAAATGTAAGGAAACCATAAAAGAGAGGAAGAAAGCTGAAAGGCTTTTCTTTAGACATCTGTCAAGTAAAAATCTTACCAAACTCAAGATGAGTAGAGCATGAGCAAGAAGAATCATAAATGAAGTTTAAAAGGAAAGCTGGAGAAGATTAGTTTCCAACTTGACAACAAATATTTCATCAAACCAAATATGGAACTTGATATGGATAATGAAGGAAAAAAACAATGGCCCTCAAATACAACACATCAAACAGCATGTACACTCTTGACGTCAAAACAAGAAATTGCAAACATTCTAGCAAAATCTTTCAAAAGCAATTCATCTGTTGAGAACTTTCTTCCTGCTTTTCGAATATTTCATGCTCAACAAGAAAAAGAGAAGATTAACTTACAACCAACCCTGCTCCATGAAAAAAATCCCACGACACAGCTGTTGGACCAGATAAAGTTCACCATCAATTTTTAAAGAAATTACCCCACCTCACACAGTATTAAACAAATGAAATTACTCCTTAGAATTTTTTTACTCCATCTGGATATCCAGAAAAATTCCACCCGCTTGGCATGAAGCAGAAATAATACCTACTCCAAAGCCAGGAAAAACCATAGTGATCCCATAATTTATCGCCCTATAGCCTTAACCAGCTTCTTATGTAAAACATTGAAGATGACTGTCAATGATCTCCTGGACTGGGTACTGGAATCTGAACATCACATAAGTAATGCGCAATGTGGTTTCAGGAATGGCAGAAGAAGACTACAGATCATCTTATTTGTCTTGAAACTATATTCGTGATGCTTTCATTAGAAAGGAGCTTGTTAGAGATGTCTTCTTTGATCTGGAGAAAGCCTATGACTTGACGTGGTAACTAGGGCTGTCAATCGATAAAACATTGTAATCTAATTAATTACATGGTGTCCACATCTCTTTCTGTCCTTGTTAGAGCCAGTTGTCATTTGTCTTTGAAGACTGTAGTGTACACCTATGTATGAAATCTTTTTTTGGCAATTTCAAGCATTGTATAGCCTTCATTCCTCAAAACAATGATTGACTGAGTTTCTAGAGAAAGCTGTTCTCTTTCATCATCTCGTGTTCGAGATCCACCTATGGGAAGGGCATCCGTACCTGACCTCTGCAGAAGCATCCAATTGCACCAAGTCTGGCTAGACAGACAGAAGCGCGTGTCCTATGCTCGGTAAGGTCCGCCCCTTACCTAAGGGCATATAACAATCTGCAGCGCTGCTGCTCCTCAGTTGACATTAAGCTTCTCGCGACCTCTGTTTTGTACTCAGCTCGGTTGAAATTAGAGTTTTTCACTCACCCGTCTACAGGAGGATACATCGCACAGATCAGCCTCCGCCTGGCGTGATTAACCTTTTTCAGCCAACTTAGCTGTTTATTGTTTATTGCAAGCAGCCCAAGCTCGCTCTAAACTACCACCAGGCTGCCGCCTTTTCTCTCTCCTGCTCCACGCAAGGATTTTTCGGAGTTTTCGAACATTTATGGCATTTTCTAAGCCTCACGGCCTCCTCTGGGGGCAGCCTATCAGCGTGCCTGCCGGCGGCGTCGCGGTGCCCTCATCGCAGCCAAGGATTCCCATCCTTTATGTGTTGTGTGCATGGGTCTCAAACATGCGGAGGAGGCTCTAGAGTTTCCGGAAAACTGTAGCCACTGCCTGGCGTTGCCTAAAAAACTCCGCCGCCGGAGGCTCAAGGTCGCCGCTACCCAGTGCACCGACCTCGAACTCTCCGACTCCGATGGGGGTAGCGGTGATGACGGCAGCTCCTGGTTTCCTCCGAGCGCGGCCTCGCTCAGCTGGGCTGATCAACACAACCGAATTTCCTGAGGAGATTCTCTCAGTGGACCCCTCGTTAGCCAATGAGCCGGCTGGTTCTGGTGACTACTGACGATCGCGGGCCTTCTTGAAGGTTCGGAGGGCGAGGATGCCATCCCGTCTTCTGTGACTCAGGCTAACGCCCTGCAGCCCTCACCCAGTCTGTCCTCATCGAGGTTTGTGGCTGGCGGCTGCGCCTCAATATCGAATGGCCAGCTTTACAAAGTGCCACTGACCAAGAGAGGGACGTGTATGACGGAAACTCCTGGGACCCCCTCCAGGCTCGAGAAAACAACTTCTCCCGTCCTTCCTGCATGCACAAAGCATATGAGGTACTTTTGGGGGACCAGCTGGACCTAAAACACGGTCTCGTGGGCCTTGAAGTAAAGGACATGGCGGCCCTTGGGATGGGTGACCCCCGCCATCGAGCCCTCTGTCGCCAGACACCTTAATCCATCTCAAGGTGGTCTACTTGCCCCCCAAACCTGTTCTCCCGAACAAAATGGACCGGTTTTCTGCCTCTATACACCAGGCCTCTTACAAAGCCTCGGCCTTGGCCGTCAGAGCCCTCAATGTCTCCTCTCTTCTGTCTGCATACCAGGCTGAACTCCTGGTCGATATGGGGCAACAATTGGAAAAAGGGACCCCACACCCTCTCTGTGGAAGGAGATTGTTACGGTGAATGACCTTGTTCTCCGTAATGCCCGTCAGGCCGTCCAAGCCTCGCGAGGCTCTATAGCGTTCTCAGTGGCTGGAGAGCGTGCTCTTTAGCTTAACTTGTCGGGCCTCCCTGACAGTGAGAAGCGGCGCATGCGGGTGCCCCTGTAGAGCCTGGCCAGGCTCTATTTGGCCCTGCCGTCGCTTTAATGCAACAGCGTTGCGACGACAAGAGGAAGGAGGGCGAGCGCTAAAATTATGCCTCCCGAGGAGGCGGCACGCGCCAGGCACCACCAGCGACCACCCAACCCTCCTGCTTCGAGCGTCCTTTCCATTACCCGGTAAGGCAAAGCCTCGGAATAAGCCACCTCATCAGCAGGGTAACCCGCCTTCTGCTAAGCCTTGGGGTAGAATGTCTTCGCCGCGGCTGCGGCAAGAAACCCCACTCTACCCCCTCCGATTCTAAGCGAGGCGGCGGCCTGATCCATGGCCTCAGGGGCTTTGAGTCCACGTTCTCGGGCCACCAGCCCCGGACTCTTGTTCGACCCTCCAAGTTCTCAAGAAAGGAGGGTTTCACTCGGTGAGGTCAGCCCCCTACCAGTGGGTGCCCACCCTGTGTGTTGGGTTCAGAACCATGTGTGTTCCCCTGTTCAGCCCATATCAGGGAACTTCCATGTGCTGGAAGTGTTTACAGTGAGAAACAGTATGAGAGCAGTGTCACCACACAGCCCCTATTACATCTCTCCCACACACTCAATAAAGGCTTCGGCCCAAGTGTTTCAAAAAAGAAAAAGAACACAAAAAATCACAAAAATCCAGCACAGAGAGAGACATCTCTCCACAACCCCTTATGTCAGCCCCTATGTTGTCCACTAGATGGCGCCATTGTATTTCAAATGAGCAACTTCGGGCATAAGCGCAGCAATAAGCGCTTCCCGGCTCAGGTGGGCTCACTTGCGAGCCACACAACAGCTTGGCAGGCTGTGTCGGCTCGAGTGGGTGATTCGAACCATAGCGAAAGGGTACAGGCTCCAGTTTGCCAGGAGACCTCCACCTTTCGGCGTTATCTTTTCTCACACAGAAAAAGCTGCACACATTCTGAAAGAAGAAATTTCCTCCCTCCTCGTGAAGGGGCGATTCAAGTAGTACCCGAGATCAATGCAATCAGGGGTTTTACTCCGTTATTTCCTAGTTCCAAGAAGGGCGGCTCTCTCCGTCCTATTATGGATCTCAGAGTGTTAAACAAACATTTGAGGAAATACAATTTCAGAATGTTAACACCACGGCACACTTCAGCGCTCAATTCATCAGAGCGACTGGTTCACATCAGTCGATCTGAAAGATACCTTTTCCACATCAATATATGCGCCCGCACAGGAAATTTCTTAAGCTTTGCCTATCAGGGCATATGCTCACAATTCACAGTCCTCCCTTTCGGCCTCTCGCTGAGTCCGAGGGTGTTCTGTCTATGTCTTGAGGCGGGCTTAGCGCCGCTGAGAATAGCGGGTCTCAGGATCCTAACATACATAGGCGATTGGTTAATCATAGCCAATTCCAGGGAAGAGGTGGTGCAAGACACTGCGCCGTGTGCTCACGCACATCACATCACTTTCGGGTTCAGAGTGAATGTGAGCAAAACAATTCACACCTGCCCAGAGTGTTATATTCCTGGGTCTGGAGCTGAATTCAATCTCAATCTTGTGCGCCTTTCACAAACAGCGTTAAGCTCTCTAATGAATTGTCTATCACAATTCAAGGAGGGACGAATGTGCCATATCGCAAGTGTCTCAGATTACAGGGTCTTATGGCATCAGCTATTCAAGTTTTGCCTTTGGGCCTTCTGCGTATGAGGGCATTCATGAAGTGGGTTTATCCCTCCACTTCAGCCCATTCTGCGACCTCTGCCAGCTCTGTCACAGTGGCGCTGCGTGCACAGCAGCCTTAGCCACTGGAGGAGTGCAGACATGTGCGCACATGGGACCCCTCTCGGGGCTGTTATGTTCGCGAAAAGTGGTAGCGACAGGCGGCGTCCTTAACAGGCTGGGGAGCCACTCAGGAGGGCAGGGCGGTGAGCGGTTAGGTGGCGGCGAACCGTTCAGCCCACATAAATTATCTGGAGCTCATGACCGTATGGAAAGCTCTGAATCATTTTCTTCCCGTCTGCAGGGGCATCATGTGCTCGTTAAGCTGCGACAATACCACTGCAGTGGCTCACATCAATCGCCAGGGCGGCATCGCTCGCCCAAGCTTCATGCCCTAGCTCACAGGCTTTTGGTGTGGAGCAGGCGGCACTTCCTGTCGATTCTGGCGCAACCCATGTTCCAGGTGTCCTGAACAGAGGCAGCGGACCTTCTGTCGAGGGGAACCCGCTCTCACGGAGACTGGCGACTCCACCCCAGATAGTGGGCATGTTGTGGGAGAAATTCGGGAAGGCTGAGCGTAGATCTCTTAGCCTCGTGAAAACTCCCACTGTCCTATGTTCTTCTAGCTAAGGGCGAGGGCAGCCCCTCGGCGTGGGCGCTTGCCCACCCGTGGCCCAAAGTGCTGCTCTCGGCGTTTCCCCCTGTGCCTGTTAATTCCTACCCTGGCCAGGGTGAGAGAGCAGGGCCTGTCCCTAATTTTGATAGCACCCAGGTGGCCCAAGGCACCATGGTTGGCAGAGATAATTCCTCTTCTGCATGCCCAACCGTGGCCCCTCCCTCTTCGCACAGACCTGCTGTCTCAGGCTGACGGGGAAATATATCACCCACACCCGGACAGGGTGGCTCTGTGAGCTTGGCCCGTGAGAGGACAAACTTAAGCTCGATGGGGCTCCCCCACGGGTGGTTGCAACTATACAGAGCGCTAGGGCTTCCTCCACAAGGTCCCTATATGACTGTAAGTGGCAAGTGTTTGAAGGGTGGTGTGATGGCGTGGTTCAACATCATATCAGTGTTCAGTCTCTGATATTTTATGTTTTTACAAGACCTTATGGATAAAGGCAGGACTTTTTCCACTATTAAGGTCTACCTGGCAGCTATTTCCGCTTGTCATGTTGGGTTTGATGGCTTAGCGGCAGGGCAGCACCCCCTCATTCAGTAGATTTATGAAGGGTGCCGCCGTTCTCTCCCAGTTACTAGAAGGACTGTCCCTGAATGGGACCTCTCCATGGTGCTGGAGGCTTTATGTCAGCCACCTTTTGAGCCCCTGGGAGGCGTTTCCCTGAAAATTCTGTCTTTTAAGACAGCGTTGCTCCTGGCCTTAGCATCAGCTAAGCGTGTCAGTGACCTACATGCACTCTCTGTTCATTCCTCGTGCACTAAATTCTCTCTTAGTGGAGATAAGGTTTTCTTAAGCCTAACCCGGCCTTTATGCGAAATGCTTCCCAGCATTCTCGTGTGAGGTAATGGAGCTTTCAGCTTTTCACCCTCCTCCTTTTTCATCTGAAGAGGATCAGAGGCTGAATGGTCTGTGTCGGTCCGTGTCCTGCGGGCTTACTTGGATAGGACCAGTGCTTTTGGAAGAGCAATCAGCTCTTTATCTCTTGGGCTCCTCCTCACTCGGGGAATCCCATTTCTAAGCAACGCCTCTCACATTGGCTTGTGGAAGCTATAATTTTGGCTTATGAATCTTCAGGAGTGCTGCCTCCAGAAGGCATCAGAGCCCACTCAGCGAGGGGCATGGCGCCTCTTGGGCTCTGTTCAGGGGAGTTTCATTGCAGGACATCTGTTCTGCTGCCAGCTGGGCTTCTCCCCATACTTTTTATGCGTTACTACCGACTGGATGTAACCAGGACCCGGTAGCTCATTCTGTCCTGGGGTGGGTTCTTCATAGCCCCTCCCTGTTGGTTCCTTTTTCTTTATATATGTAATATATTATATATATATATATATATATATATATATATATATATATACATATATGAAGTAGGGAAAAAGGGGTAATGGGCCGATTGGCTGTACACATTCATGTCACCGAGCATGCATTAACATTCCTGCTGGGTGTTGTCTTTACTGGGTGCTGCTGGGCTGATATTTATGTTTGTGCCACTAACATGTTTCTTCAGCTCTGCCAGTACACAGTTCTCACTTGTGTGCTTCAGGGTTGCCATGTGTGTAATTACGGGGCGTGTCAAGCACCGCCTCCTTGGGGCGACCGTTCCCTTTCTGGCTTGCAGGACCTCACTGTGAGTGTATTGGGCAATCGGGGAGCTGTCCATGTCTCCCATAGGTGGATCTCGAACACGAGATGATGAAAGAGAACAATAGGTTACTCACGTAGCCCGGTTCTCTGAAACATCAGTGGAGAGATCCACTAGCTACCCGCTTGCTGCGCGAGGCGAATATTCTTACTGAGGAGCAGCAGCGTGCAGATTGTTATATGCCCTTAGGTAAGGAGCGGGACCTTACCGAGCATAGGACCAGCGCTTCTGTCTGTCTAGCCAGACTTGGTGCAATTGGATGCTTCTGCAGAGGTCAGGTACGGATGCCCTTCCCATAGGTGGATCTCTCCACTCGATGTTTCAGAGAACCGGGGTTACGTGAGTAACCTATTGTTTCTTTTTTGCCATTTTTAACCTAATATTGACCTTAAGACATGCCAATCTACAGCATACTGTGGCAACTCAAAAACAAACACAATGTTAAGCTTAATTTAATGCATCAAATAGCTTTCAGCTGTGTTTGATATAATGGCAACCGATCAGCAACATCATCAAATGATCAATTTAGCATGATTACTCAAGGATAAGGTGTTGGAGTGATGGCTGCTATCTAGATTTTATCAAAAACGTTTTTGACTTTTTTCAAATAGAGATGGTGCTGTTTTTAACATCAGGAATGTCCTGACTATACATTTTGTGATCAGTTGAATGCCACTTTTGTGAATTTAATTACCAATTTCCTTCACAAACTGCAAAATCTGTACATTATTCCAAACTTTTATGATTCATTCAGATCATTATTTCTGTAAGTCACACTTAGGTGGCAGCAAATCAATATCGTTCATGTGTTTCGAGTCATTAAACCATTGATAAATCACAGAGGCCGAAACAAGTCTAATTATATTTTATTCAAACCAGTGTGTCTAATAAGAGACTTTATCAGTGTTTTAATATCATAAGTGTTTTCCCTGCAAATGACAACAAAGCATATCATTTTGTGCATGACCATCAAGCAATATAAAAATTGACAACATAGCCTGAAATTAATTACAGGTTTTAATTACATCCTGATGTCATTGTAATGCCACTTAATTCAATTAGTCACTTTTACTCTTAATTAATCCAGCTCCTTTCTCTGCTTGTTAAACGGGATTACCGATCTAAACAAGCGACATCCCTCCTCTGTCATATAAGACTCTGATCCTTGCTCATTCATAAAATGAGGAAATGGAAATATTAGTTCAGTGGCTCAAACCAGTGATATGCTCAGTCACAGCCCACACTCAAATGCTATTGGCTCACACTACAGTCATTCTTTACAGGTGGGAAAAGCAACCAATTAGTGCCTCACGAATAAAACAAGTGCAGTGTTGCAGCTGTTTAGAACAATTACATGCTGATTTCAAAGTCACATCATTTTAGGGGGACTGAAGCCCTCCTAAAAAAGGCCTAATAATGCTGATGGCTGCTGCTAAGACACTTGGAAATAAGTGAGGACAGTTCTAGGAGAGCGCGCTCGGTGCGCTCACGAGACTGTTCCTCACAATTCCAGTATATTATATATAATCTCACACTATCGTCTCAGAGTGCTCGGTTAGAAGACTTTGTTCACTCCATGTATTTTTTGTGCTCTCTCGCTCGTTGTCTGCTAACACTAATGTTATAAATGCAGCACTGGCCTGATTGGGCAAGTGACAGTTCTAACAACTGGCCCGAACCTCTCTCACTCTGGCCCCGGGCTATCGGGCAGTCCTTATTGTTGAGCCCTGAGCTCTCTTTTGTTTTAAAATAGACAGCATTGTGAAAGTCTTTGGTTCTGATGTTCATTGTAGTTTGTATGTAGACGACATCTGCATTTGCTACAGAAGCAAATACATATGCATATCATTGAGCGAAAAATCCAACTGAAGATAAACAAAATGCACTCCTGGTTAACTCAGAATGGTTTCAAGTTCTCACAAACAAAAACTGTCTATATGCATTTCTGTCAGCTCCGTTCATTGCACAATGAGTCCCCATTAAAGTCGTTAAAGAGAATAGGTTCATTGGTATCAACTTAAGTAAGCTGTCTTTTCCCTCATATTAAATTATTGAAAAATAAATGTTTTAAAGCTATGAACGTTTTTAAGGTTTTATCCAAAACCAAATAGGGAGCGTACAGTTCAGCTCTCATGAATCTGTACAGAACCTTGATTCGCTCAAAGCTGGACTATGGAAGCATAATTTATGGATCAGCCAGGTGATCTTATATACGACTTATAGATACTGCTCACCACCAAGTTATTCGACTGGCTTTAGGAGCATACAGAACATCACCAATTCAAAGTTTATATGTGGAAGCCAATTAATCTTCCTTGGAAATCAGATGCCTAAAGCTGGCCCTACAATATGCAACCAAACTGAAAACAAATAAAGAAAATCCAACCTATCCAGCAGTTTTCTCAACTCAACATTCAATACTATATGAAAGAAAACCAAGTCACATTTATCCATTTGGCCTATGTATAAAAACCCATCTAGAGAATCTTAAAGTGGATTTAAACATTCTATAGCAGACATATTTTTGCGAAATCACCCCCACGGGATCTCAAAAAGCCCAAAATCCATCTGGATTTAACGAGAAACCAAAAATCTAAAACTCATCCAAATGACTATTACCAACAATTCCTGGATATGAGAGCAGTGTTCCTTCAACCTATCCCAATATACACAGATGGATCCAAATCTGGAAATCAAGTGGCAGCAGCCTTTGCAACAAGTCAACTGTGTCAAGGCATATACAACCCTAACCAAAGTTCAGTTTTTACTGCAGAGGCAAATGCGTAATTAATAGTGCTGAAGTTCATGGAAACTGTTCCACAGAAATCCATTTTAATGATAACTGATTCCAAATCATGTCTGGAAGCATTGGAGTCTATAAAAACCGATTACCCAACAATCGTGATGATTTTAATAAAATTGTCATCTCTGGAATCAAAGAATTTTTGTATTTTTTCCTTCTAGGTACCTGGCCACTCAGGAATCTCTGGTATTGAACAAGCAGATAGAGCTGCCAAAGAAGCATTATCCTCAGAACCAGTAAAATGTTCTATTCCGTTCACAGACCTAAAACCAACATTAAATGTGTACACTAAAAACAAATGGCAGTCGGAATGGGATCAGTGTTTAAATAACAAATTACGGGAAATAAATCCTGTTGTTGGAACAAGACACGTATTCCTTTTAATAATCATTGGGATCAAGTCACGTACACTAGATGCCAAATAGGACACACAAGGCTCACACACCAATTTTTACTATCTGGAGAAAATTCACCAAAGTGCCAATCCTGTCAGAACCCACTATCCATTTAACATGTCTTACTGGACTGTAGCGCTTCTACTCACTTGAGGATCTACTGTTATTCTTTTGACACTTTTGAAAAGGTTTTTAACCAAGTAAATCCAAATTTAGTTTTAAGGTTTTTAGAAACAATTAATCTTAAACACCTTTTTCAGTTTTACTCTTGAATAACTAAACTGGCTCTCGCCATGAATATAGCAGTAGAAGCTGGCATGGCGTTACAAAGGAAAAAAGAAAAGTAAACAGTTCTGTGTCGGAAGAAAGTTGAACTTTCACCAGCAAAAAATCACAAGCACTAACCCACAAGCAGCATGGAAAGCTGTAAATTGCACCTAAAGACAATATATTTAACAAGTTCCCACATTTTGATGTTAGCGATTGCCCCATCTCCCAAAGCCAACAGTGATTAACACCTAAATTTGCATGGTTGTAAGTGTGTGGCCATAATCATACCATCTGCAGCATTAAGTTAAAAATCAATAGCTCATGTGTGGCGTACAGGCATGGCTGCTTTCTGTCAACCTAAAAAAGGTGGGCCAGTCATGGAATGTTAATGTGTAGAGACTGTTGTGTGCTGGTTCCTGGAAGTGTGATCCGTAGATATCTTGCACATACAGCAAGAGGGTGAGGTGCTTCCAGTTTGTGAGTGGGGGTAATGGTGAGGTAATATGGGGTGGTAGGGGGGTGTAGTGCCCTGCTTCGGGATTGGCTGGTTCGTATCGGATGGTAGGGCTGCCCTAATATCACGCCACACCTAAGTCTAAGCCAGGGAATGTTCTGGATTGTTTTATGATCAAGCCCTGACATGCTTCCTATAAAACAAGCAACCTTTACACTTATCAATGGTGACCCAGAGCTGTAATTTCTCTAACACATTTCTCCCTGGAGGGAACAATATAACTGGCTCTGCAGGATGAATTTCCACAGACCTCCCAACCAGCTCAGATATGCCGGTGTCAAACTCCTACCACATTTCATGCAGCATAGTCATGCAATGTGAAAATGTTGAATATTGGTCCAAAATGGATTGCGTTTGCATTAGGGGTGGATATCATGGGGAAATGAACAGCTTGGGTTCCAATTCCAGTTAAGTTTAACAATTCTGGTTCCTCCTTGTAAACTGTTTGGAAACCATTCTTATTGGGGTCACTATACTCAGAAGCCTGTCGTCAAATATAATAATATATAATTTCGGATTCAGAACAGAAGTGAAAAACAGAATAGAAATAAAATGCAATCTAGAGGTACACAGAAATATCTTTTTTTATAGATTAATCTGTGCCAATAGTTGCTTTTTTCTATCGGTTATTGCGAAAATGATGCCAATAGGTTTTTTATTATATATTTCTCCGTGTTCCTCCGGTGGATTCTACTGTTAGAACAATTCATTGGATATCGCCTATGGTGCGCAAGGGACCGTCTGAAAACACCACCCACAACTAAAACATCACTACCATCAGAGCAGTCATTTATTTGACTATGTTTTCACAGTTATTATGTCTTGCAACTTTTTCACTGGTTATTTCTCTTAAATCTATATTTTGGATTTAGTTTTTCCTCTGAGGCATATCATGTGCGCCGCATCTGCCAAGCAGCATATGAAACACAAAATGCATTCTATTTTTAAATCTCTCAGAAATGAATCTCACCCTCAAAGATGGTTGGTACTTGTGCGCACCAGACAAAAAATAAGATCTTGGATCGTCATGATGACAGCACATTTTACAGTGGCACTGGTGTGTATATTGCATTGTGTTTTATTACATGAACAGTCACATTATATTTAGTGTTCCATCTGCACCAGGAATGCAGACCAACCAGTAACATTGTTTTGGGAAAATCAGTTAAAAGGAAAGAAGAAAATGGTGCAGGTCCTACACAAGAACCAGTTCTTGATACCCAGCCCTAATTAACATGCAATTAAACTAGTGTTAGTGGTAAACCAAGTGAACAGTTTATGGTGTTTAAGGGAACAGTTTACCCAAAAATGAAAATACGGTCATCATTTACTCAGCCTTCTGTTGTTCAAAATCTCAATGACATACTTTCTTCGTTAGAACACAAAATGTTAAGCAGAATTTTAGCTTCTATCACCACATCTTTCATTGTATGGACATAAGATCCAATGAAAGTGAATGGTGACTGAGGCTGAAATTTCAAATGTCAAATTTAAGATGATTGTGTTGTTAAAGGTGTTCAGCTCACTAAATCTCTCATTCTCTCTGTGTAGGATCTGTCTGTTGGAATGCAGTGTGCGGGAGGTACGTGTTGTGGTAGCCACCATCCTGGAGAAGACCCTGGAGAGCGCTCTGTACTTCCAGGACACTGGGCTTGACTGTCTTTTGGACATGCTGCTGTCCCTGTTGGATAAGGACGTACTAGATAACTGCAAGAACTGCTCTCAGTACTTCGGCCTTTTCAGTAACTTTGCTCAGAGGGTGAGAAAGAATATTTAGGGAGTTACCCATATGTATTTTTATTACACCTCATGCTAGGCACAATGCAGAGTGTGAGCTTGTTTAGGACACAAGGTTATGACATTATTTTAAATGATTTGATCAAATTGCTTGAGATATTGGTGATCAAATTTGTTTCTGTTACATTGTATTCGGCTAAAGCTTCTGTGTGTTAAAGGGATAGAAAAATCTGTTATTATTTGCTCACCCGAATATTTTTTCAAACCCATGTGATGAAAGAAATTCGGAAGACTGTTCACATTGCTCTTTTCCATACAATGAATGTAGTGATTAAGGGCTGTCTCATACAGGTTTGAGGGTGAGTAAATGACAAAATTGTCATTTGTGGGTGAACAATTCCTTTAAGCAGAGAGAAACATGTAGTCATCAGACACATTTAGATGTGTGTTTTCATGTTTCAGGGCTATGGGCCGTGTCAACTGCTGCTCAAACATTCAGCCTATCGCCGCATGCTTGTCTTCTTGCTGGGACACAACCGGCAAAACAACCAGGTACTACAGACACCCTCTGCTCTGTATCTTGTGTATATTGTGTTAAAACGTTCTTCATGTTCCTCATGTTTCCCCACATTTCTCTTAATCAGTCTGTAATTCACTGTCCCACACATTCTCTCTGTGTTAAGCACCGGCGCTGGAGTTCAGCGCAGGCTCGAGAGTTCCTGCATCTCCATAATACACTGGCCCTGATAGTGCTGCACACAGACCTCACTTCTCAGAGGACAGAGGGTAAGAGCACTCGAAGATGTGCACTACCTCTCAAAAGTTTGGATGCACCTACTCATTCTAACATAACACAAATGGAACTATGTAGTGACCAAATATGTTATACAGATCTCAAATTTCTTATAATTTACCTTCTTCAAATTAGCCATTTTTGTCTAGGTTAGGTTTTCAAAACAAATTATGCCAAGGACCCCCAAATTTGATGATCCCCATGCAAGAGTGTAAGAAAAGTAGGCAACATCATATTATAAAGACTTCTTGTTTGCTAAATAAATAATTGGTTGTCATATTGTCATTGTACTAAAGCCAAAATAAATTATTAGAGCTTTCTAAATTGCATGTGATTTTTAAACGCATGTGATTAATTGAAAAGGTTTAACGCATTAATTTTTCGATTAACATATTTTCTGTTAATAAAGAATAAACCAGCATAAAGACTGTTGGAGTTGGGCAGAACCTTTGCAAAATGTCCGCCTTGGGTCATTACACTGATGCCCACACCACAAGCACACACATAACAAACATATCAGTGAGAAAATTATGAATAATTCAGAATGAGCTTTTTTGGCCAAATATGCTTACATACACAAGGAAATTGTCATGGTGACAGAATCTTCCAGTGCAAAGAGAATGCAAACATATTCTGTATGCAGACATACAACATATATGAAAGGACCTCTTAACCCTCTGGGGTCGACGGACTCGTCCTGCTGGATATTTTCGTCATTACAGCAGAAACAACTTAAAATTCTCCATCATTTTGGGGCATACAGATAAGTGTAAGACATCATTAGAGACTATAAATGGTCTACTTTTATTTGTGTACACTCACAATAACAACAAAATCTTGTGCTTTTGTAAAATAAAGAAAATAAAAAGGGTGAGCTATCAGACGTCTCTGTCTCCACAAGCATATTTCTGAAACACGTCACAAAAATGAACTGAAACTCCGCAAATACTTATCACACAAACATAAAACATGTCTAAAGAAAGCTTAAAATGTCTACTTTTATATAAAACAATTCAAATTTAAAACTAATATTCTCCTGCAATGCAATCTGTTTGAAATAAAGCGATGTACAGTTTTTACCGGTCCAGCTCATTATCTGTAATGTGATCACCCACACCAGCAGAGCGTGCCATTCATACGCTAATGTGCTGAGACGATCAACGCAAATGTACACGCCCCCCGACTGTGCGGTTGTAAACACTTTTCATTCATTTTTCTGCGCGTTTGCAACGATACACAGACGAGAAAACTCCAGGATAATAAGGAAGAGTAAACATTTTCCTCAGAAGAAGAGCGGGACTCCAATGAACGTTTGTATTTTGAAGAGAGACTTGATCCAGCCAAGGATACAATTTCAGACGAGTAAATCATTGAGTTTTCATTAGTTGACATGCTATTTTATATAAACATGTACATATTTTACTAGTGGGACTGTTTCCGACTTGCCAGCCAGGATTCAGAGTATTGACATTTGAAATATGTCCTAATAAGCAAGTTTTAGTTACATGTAAATGTTGTTTCTGCTAAAGCAGGCATTTAAATTTTATGCTGTATGATATAAATATGATATGTAATGTGATATAAAATTATATGAATTTTTAGAATATATTTTATCTAGTGTTTAAAATGCCTCATTATCATTAACAAAGCTTGTGCTTGCAAATACAGGTGAAACTCGAAAAATTTGAATATCGTGCAAAAGTTCATTAATTTCAGTAATTCAACTTAAAAGGTGAAACTAATATATTATATAGACTCATTACAAGCAAAGTAAGATATTTCAAGCCTTTATTTGATAGAATTTTTATGATTATGGCTTACAGCTTATGAAAACCCCAAATTCTGAATCTCAGAAAATTAGAATATTGTGAAAAGGTTCAGTATTGTAGGCTCAAAGTGTTACACTCTAATCAGCTAATTAATCCAAAACACCTGTAAAGGGTTCCTGAGCCTTTAAATGGTCTCTCAGTCTGGTTCAGTTGAATTCACAATCATGGGGAAGACTGACCTGACAGTTGTGCAGAAAACCATCATTGACACCCTCCACAAGGAGGGAAAGCCTCAAAAGGTAATTGCAAAAGAAGTTGGATGTTCTCAAAGTGCTGCATCAAAGCACATTAATAGAAAGTTAAGTGGAAGGGAAAAGTGTGGAAGAAAAAAGTGCACAAGCAGCAGGGATGACCGTAGGCTGGAGAGGATTGTCAGGAAAAGGCCATTCAAATGTGTGGGGGAGCTTCACAAGGAGTGGACTGAGGCTTCAAATGTCGTATTCCTCTTGTCAAGCCGCTCCTAAACAACAAACAACGTCAGAAGCATCTTACCTGGGCTAAAGAAAAAAAGAACTGGTCTGTTGCTCAGTGGTCCAAAGTCCTCTTTTCTGATGAGAGCAAATTTTGCATCTCATTTGGAAACCAAGGTCCCAGAGTCTGGAGGAAGAATGGAGAGGCACACAATCCAAGATGCTTGAAGTCCAGTGTGAAGTTTCCACAGTCTGTGTTGGTTTGGGGAGCCATGTCATCGGCTGGTGTTGGTCCACTGTGCTTTATTAAGTCCAGAGTCAACGCAGCCGTCTACCGGGACATTTTAGAACACTTCATGCTTCCTTCAGCAGACAAGCTTTATGGAGATGCTGACTTCATTTTCCAGCAGGACTTGGCACTTGCCCACACTGCCAAAAGTACCAAAACCTGGTTCAATGACCATGGTATTACTGTGCTTGATTGGCCAGCAAACTCGCCTGACCTGAACCCCATAGAGAATCTATGGGGCATTGCCAAGAGAAAGATGAGAGACATGAGACCAAACAATGCAGAAGAGCTGAAGGCCGCTATTGAAGCATCTTGGTCTTCCATAACACCTCAGCAGTGCCACAGGCTGATAGCATCCATGCCACGCCGCATTGAGGCAGCAAACCAAGTACTGAGTACATATGCATGATTATACTTTTCAGAGGGCCGACATTTCTGTATTTAAAATCCTTTTTTTTTTATTGATTTCATGTAATATTCTAATTTTCTGAGATTCTGAATTTGGGGTTTTCATAAGCTGTAAGCCATAATCATCAAAATTATATCAAATAAAGGCTTGAAATATCTTACTTTGCTTGTAATGAGTCTATATAATATATTAGTTTCACCTTTTAAGTTGAATTACTGAAATTAATGGACGTTTGCACGATATTCTAATTTTTCGAGTTTCACCTGTATGTGTTCAGGTGTAAATGAGTAAAATGCACTTTAAATATGCCCATATTAGAAAATCAGCATATTATAATGATTTCTGAAGGATCATTTGACACTGAAGACTGCAGTAATGATGCTGAAAATTCAGCTTTGATCACAAATTACATTTTACAATATATTTAAATAGAAAACTGTTCTTTTAAATGGTAGTGTAGGTCTAAAATGAAGTAAAGTCTTTATGTAAAAAAAAATATATATTCAGATTACTTCTTTTAACTTAAAACTTGATTTGGATCATTAAGTCTCCTCACATTCATTCTCTATCCCTCATTGATAGGCCCAGAGGAGGGTCTTTGTCTCTCATGTGTGAATTAAAATCCATATTCAAGATAGTTCACGCCTCCTCGCATATGACCTATCAACACTAAAAGTGTTTTACAAAAGTTAAATTACTATATTGTTTTGTATGAATGAGTGATCAGGGTGGTTTTCACATAATTTTGTAGCAAAAACTCTAGGCTACAAGATCCAGTTCTCAGAAGTCTTGTGGACAAATGTTTAGTTTCTGTTATATGGCCTTATTTCAATGACTTAAAATTTTAGTTTTTTCAAAAACCACGCATAAACATTATTTTCTCAAAAATACAAACCTGTACATGCATGTTGCTCACATATTATTGTAGCCCAGTTTGTGCTGAATACAGTGTTATCAAACTTTAGCCATTAATATGTTTTTAAGCAACTGAAAAAAGCACAAATGTCAAAGCATGTCAAAACTTCTCCAGGGCCCAAAATACCCTCAGACCCCAGAGGGTTAATGATTTTTGTTGTACAAAACAAGGCTAGATGGGAAATTAATTTTTCTCAGAATTTATTTGCTGACTCCGTAGCACCTGGTGAGTTGCTGGAGACTTATTGACTGCTTTTCTTGCACTGTACAGTCAAACTCATCCATTTAAAAAAAGAAATGTTTTGTTTTGTCACAAAAAACATAGTAGGTGCCATATGCAATCAAAACCAAATCCGAGCATTTAAGCATAAGCCTTTTTATCAAAAGGATTCACAAAAACTTTCATTCATTCATGCGTGTTCAAACTGTTGACTGGTTTTGAATGGTTCTCTGATTGTGAGTGATGAGGTAATGCGGATGTTCTAATACTGTTCTTTTGTGTGTTCAGCTCAAGGAGTGTTCAAGCAGAGTTCCTCTGGACTGGTGGCTCCATCTTCTCCTCTTCTACCTCTACATCCAGACATCAACACATTGCTCTTCAAATGTGATGGCCAGACATATCTGATGGAGGTACTGTAATACTCTGTCTCTCTCTCTCCAACTATTCTCTCACCCACTATACGTCTCTGTTATGCATTGTTGACTTAGGCACATGTGTTACAGGTGATGTTTGCCATGCGTGAGCTGTCCGGCCCGTTGTCATTTCTCATTGAGATGATCACATATTGCTCATTCTGTAATGAGCCTTTCTCACTGGGAGTTCTGCAGTTACTCAAGGTTGGTACCCTTCAAATCTACTCCTTAAAAGAAAATCCACACTTCTCATGTGAATTCTAGACAGGGTTATTATATTGTGTCGAAAATGTCACTACTTTTTATCTTTATTTATTAACATTTAACTTTTTATTTTTTCAGTTTAGTTTTAATTCTTGTTTATGAACAGTCTATATTGTGTTTGTGTCTTCGGAAATAACTAGTTTTGTTTTATTTAGTTTCAGTATTTCACTGCTAGTTTTCCAATTCGTAATAGTTATTGCTAATGATGATTACTTCTAGAATCACCTGGAGACGGCTCCACCTCATGAACTGAAGAATGTCTTGCAGTTGCTCCTAGAGATCCTGGTGAGCGATCACTCTGTGCTGTTTTAAATGCCATTTTTTAATCACAGTTTAATGATGTAATAATGGTATTCATTTTACTTTTCAGATGGTAGAGGACCCTCTGCAATCCCAGAGACTTAAATATGCATTTGAATCTGAAAAGGGCCTTTTGGGTGAGAACCACACCATGTGTCTTTGTATTACTGAAGTCTCCACAAAACAGGCAGTATTAAATTGATTTGGGCTAACGTGTGATTCTCATTCACAGCTTTGATGCATCAGAGCAACAACGTCGACAGCAGTCGCTGCTACCAGTGTGTGAAGTTCCTGGTCACACTGGCTCAGAAGTGAGTTTAGAATATTGTTATAAAACTAGGGATGTACTGATATCGACATTTTGGCTGAGAATTGATTTTATATTATGGCCGAGAACTGAAATAATGGCAACTTAAAAATACATTTAAATTTTTTTTTTTTTAAACATACTCTCCACTCAACATGAAATCACATGCTTCCATTGAAATTGTGCATAAAAAAGAATACACAGTGTGATTTGGAAGTACAATTAGCTGGTCATTGCAAAATAAACCCAGACAGAGTGATCCAGATCCTAATGGGAAGGTGCTTTTTATGTACCATATAAATAAATGCTCGTGAAATATTGATTTACGTTGAATTTATTTCACCCTGTGAGATGCAAGAGACCATTGGATTGATAGGAGAGACAGGAACTTATCACAGCTATGTGGGAAATCGGTTGAATAGAACAGTGATTAGTTTTAATGTTTGGTGGGGCTGGGTATTGATATTCATTTCTTGATTTGATTCCAATTCAAAAGCTCTTGTTTTCAATTTCAATTCGATATTGATTTGCATGGGTTTATTTCAGTTATAATGTCCATTTTGTTGACTAATACTGTTAATGATACAGGGGACCTTCTGACTAGGTACATTGCAAAATTTTACTTTAATTTTTCTAATTATATTTTATTTGTTTTTCATAATTTTGGTCACACTTTAGCTTAATTTAAAAAATGTACAAACCCATGTATTCAATATTAAAATATGATATATTGCCTATATTATTTTTTGTTACATGATTGTTGTTTAATTGGATAATTTGTACTATTTACAAGTACTAACATTGATTTGTTGAACACGTGATAAAAATCGGTGCTGCCTCTAATAAAACTGTTTGTAAATGTTATTAGCGAAAGAGGACTCGAATTGATTTTTTATCTCATCCGTGCTATTCATGATTTGAATTAATTTCAAATAACAAATGTTTGTTTTGTTGTTTTTAATCAACAATTGACTGTAAAGAACAGAAAGGATATTAAGTGACATTATTTAATGAAAAATTGATTGTGTGGATATCGTCTTTGGACACACATTTCAATTTATTAATTTAGCAGATGCTTTTATCCAAAGCGACTACAAATGAGGAGAACAACAGAAGTGATTCATCCTAGGGAGGCATTAATAACATACGTGCTGTAATACAAGTTTCAAAATTGTTTAGAGAAGTACCACTAGCAAGGAGATCCTTTAAAAATAAAATAAATGAAGACAGTGCACTAAAGGCATTGGGTCAAGTGATCATAGAAGAGCTGTGTCTTTAGATGCTTATTGAAGGATGTTAGAGAACCAGCAGCTCGGGTAAGTGTAGATAGGGGGTGCAGAGCCAGTGGTTATTCTGTAAGCAAGCATTAGTGCACTGAATTTACACAAGCAACCATTGGCAGCCAGTTTGATGAAGAGAGGGGTCACTTGTGCTCTTTTGGCCTTGTTAAAGACCAATCGTGCTCCTGCATTCTAGATCAATTGCAGAGGTTTGACTGTACATGCAGAAATGCCAGCAAGAAGACCATTGCAGTAGTCCAGCCTGGATAGCACAAGAGCCTGTAAGAGGAGTTGTGTGGCATGCTCCGAAAGGAAGGGCCTGATTTTCCTGATGTTGTACAGATGTTGTGTTTAACTGATTGTCAAACACAACCCCAAGATTTCTGGCTGTCTTGAATGGTGTGATCGTTGGTGAGTCTAGTTGAATTGTGAAATTGTGCTGAACTGCTGGGCTTGCTGGAATCACTAGAAACTCAATTTTAGCGAGGTTGAGTTGGAGGTGATGTTCTTTCATCCAGGACAAGATGTCTACCAGGCAGGCTGAGATCTGTGCAGCTACAGTAGGATCGTCACATTGGAATAAGAGGTAGAGTTGTGTGTCATCAGCGTAGTAGTGGTTGGATAAGCCATGTGCCTGAATGGCAGATCCCAGAGATGACATGTATATAGAGGAGCAGCCCCAGTACTGAACCCTGGGGTACCCCAGTATCTAGTTGGTGAGACTTAGACACCACTCCTCTCCAAGACACCCTAAAGGACCTACCTGTGAGATAACACTCACACCAGTGGAGCACAGTTCCTGTGATGCCCTTTGCCGTGAGGGTTGACAGGAGAATCTTGTGGTTTACAGTGTCAAATGCAGCAGGCAGATCCAGCAGAATGAGAACAGATGATTTGGATTAAGCTCTTGCCAGTCTCAGAGCTTCAGTAACGGACAGCAGGGGGGTTTCCATTGAGTGTTCACTTTTGAAACCAGACTGGTTGCCGTCTAGCAGGTTGTTCTGTGGGAGAAAAGATGAGACTTGGTTGAACACGAATTGTACAAGTGTTTTCGCTATGAATGGGAGGAGAGAGACAGGTCTGTAGTTTTTTTAAAAGTGCAGGATTTAGTGTGAGTTTCTTAAGCAGTAGGGTTACTTAAGCCTGTATTGGGTACCAGTGAGATGAGATATGTTAATAATGTGTCTGAGTGCAGATTCAATTGAAGCAGAAATAGCTTGAAGGAGTTTGGAAGAAAGAGGGTCAAGGGTGCAGGTAGTGGAATGACTGGAGAGGAGAAGTATAGAGAATTCAGCCTCGGAGAGGGGCAAGAAAGAGGGAAGTTGGAGGTTGTGTGCTGTTGGCGGATGTTTGTGAGTTTGTGGTGTGGAGAACTGACTGGTGATTGTTGTTATTTTGTTTGTGAAAAATGTAATGAGCTGTTAAAGAGGATGCGGTAGGTGGAGGAGGAGGGCAGAGGAGAGAGTTAAATGTTTTGAAGAATGTGCGAGTGTCAGGGGAAGTGTTAATCTTCTGATATTAGGCTGTTTTAGCAGTGGAGATGTTAGCGGAGGAGGAGAGCAGGGACTGATACTCACACAGTTCGACGGGGCTGGCCGAGACCTTTCCAACGACACCCCCCTCAGATAGCCAGGGGCTGGAGGGTTTATTATAGGTTGGCCTGGATGAGAGGGGACAGATCTCTAGCTATCTAGACAAGACTTTAAAGTTGAGCATAGGGTGTTTGTAGCATTACTGACGTCAAGTGAGCATGAGAACATTACATGGAATGAGTCAAATCCAACAATTCTTAAAATGTTGTGAAAGGATCTCAGTTCTGAACTTAGCCAATGAACTACTCAGACACTGGTGAGTGAAATCTGAACATTTACCTACCAATGGCTAAACATAGACATTTTTAGTCACATAGCATGATATTTCATCTCATATGCGAGTGATTTTCTCTCATTGTAGAAAATAAATCGATCTTGGTTGTTAAGGGTCAGTATCGAGATTTTTCAAATAATGATTGCGATGCATCAGAAAATCTATATCATTACCCAGTCCTAATGCTTAGGATGTTACAGAATGCCATGATTGACCAATCACAATCAAGTATTCTATAGCTATTAATAGTATCTGCTTCAAATATCAGCCCAATTAGATAGATTCAAAAAATACTATGTTAAATATCAATTTTGCCATAAATCTTTCTGCTTCCCTTGATCAAATGTTTTAAATTAACTGACTTTGTGTTTGGCAGTGTTTGTGGGATGTTAAGTGTTGTCTCTGTGGTTCTGTTAGGTGTTCTCCAGCTAAAGATTATTTCAAAGAGCTCTCAGGGCATTGGAGCTGGGCAGTGCAGTGGCTACAGAAAAAGGCAAGCGACTACACACTCACACTCATTCCTTTATTTGTTCACTAAAGTTGCAGCTGATATTATTTTATTTGCCTTCTCTCCTCTTTCAGATGTCTGAGCATTACTGGACGCCTCAGAGTAATGTATCAAATGAGACGTCCACAGCTAAAACCTTCCAGCGCACCATCTCAGCACAGGTACATTACTGCACTTGCAGTCAAACTGGCTTTTTATCAATGAGGTGAATCACAGCTTGCGCAATGCTGAATGGAGTTCAATAAATTATGTTTTGTGTGTGTTTGTAAAGGACACCCTGGCCTATGCCACAGCTTTACTGAATGAGAAGGAGCCATCCGGCAGCAGTAACGGCTCAGATGGCAGCCCAGCCAATGAGAACTCCGACAGAAGCCTCAGACAGGTCTCCATTTCTTATTAAAGAACTCATGAAATCAAACTAGGAAATTAATGTTTTTTCATCCTTTTCTTTTAGCTATCTGATATGATAGTGAACTCCTAAAAATTGTCTTTCAGCAGAAAAGCACATTTTAAAATTGCATTCTTTCTCTTTTGGGAAAATTTAACAAAAATATTTATATTATTACATTTATTAATTACAATTAGAATAATAAGCAATTCTTCCATAGGCATTTAATTACAATCATAGATTAACAGTAAGCTGTTTACACTTGCCAAACATCGTAATAGTTTGTAGCAATTGATGAATGACTATAGGGCTGGGTGGTATGCAGGAAATATAACGTATGTTCACGATATAAAACAAAAAAGAAAATGCGGTGTAGCACAGATCAATAAATTGGTGACAATTCTTTATCCTGAATTGAACTAATATTACTTCCAGAGATATAAACAGTTAAAAAAAAGGTCTATTTTATTTGTTCAATCTATTTGTATTTATTTTTTCCATTGAATTCATTTATTTTGAATATATGTGTAAAAAAAGCTCTGTTCTCACTCAGAGAGTTGAATCTGCCATTTTCAGAGAAGCTGAGTGCAGTGAGCTGTATCAAAAAATGTGTAATTGCTGGTTTGGACCAAAGTTGGAAAAATATAGCATCATACAGATTTGGTCAGGTTTTTGAGTATAGTTTTTGAGAATGGTAAAAATTATGGCGAGCCCCCACAGATCTTTTCTTTTTGCTTGTTTATTTGTTTTACTGCTTTCTTCTTTTCCAAAATAAAAGGTTGAATGGAGAATGTCCTTACTGGAAGGGTGGAGGCCAAGCTTAATATATTTAGTGATATTGTGTGTGAAGAATGCATAGGTAGATTTGGTGAAACAGTAGTAAGGAAGTGTGGTCCCAGCATGATGAGTCAGAGACTGAAGAAGATATTTCAGCTTGTGAAAGAGAGGAGGCAGCTTCGTCAGGCTTTGAGGAAGGCAGAGGAGCAGGAGAAGGAGGGCTTGAATGTATTGTGGAATGACATAAGGGCTAGATTAGCGATCTTGAGGAGGGCAGAGAGAATCCGACAGCAGAGAAAGAAGAGGGTTCATTAAGGATCCTTTTAAGTTTGCCAGAAAACTTCTGGAAGAAGAGGAATGGGGAGCTGGTGATGGCAAAAGAGGAACTAGAAGACCACATGGAACAGCAACTTGGTGACCCCTGCATAGACAACCCGCTTGGCTCCCCTGAATATGAGTAGAGCCAGTAGTGGAATTTGACATAGATCCACTTAAGCTGAGTGAGGTGAGGCAGGTGGTAGAAAAAGCCAGGGCAACTTCAGCCCGAGGCGCGAATGGGATACCATACAAGCTTTATTAGAAGTGCCCCATAGTTTTCAAAATGTTGTAGAGATCGTTTAGGGTTGCCTGGCAGTGCGCATACCTGTGGAGTGGCAAAGGGCAGTGGCCATCTTCATACCCAAAGAGTAGGGCTCCACCAACATTAGTCAATTTAGGAGCATTGCTCTATTATACATGGAGGGAAAGCTTTTATTTTCAGTGATGGCAAGGAGGATGTCTGACTACCTCCTGAAGAATGGATACATAGACACAAGCTGCCAGAAGGCAGGCATACCGGGTTTTTCTGGTACATGTGTCAGTAATATGGGAGCAGATCCAGTCTGCCAAGAGAGATAAGAAAGACATCCTCATTGTCTGGATGGATCAGTTCCACTCCAGCTTGTTAGCTATGCAAAGGAGTTGAGTGCATTAGGAGCTTGGTAGACAGCTACTGTGGGGACTTGAAGATATGTCATGCAACACAGGACTACACAACTCGATGGCAGCAACTGGAAAAAGGAATAGTGATCGGATGTTCAATCTCTCCCATCCTGTTCACAGCTGCGTTAGAGATCATCCTTATTGATGTAAGACAAATGGTTTGAGGAATCCGTGCACAGCTTACATGGATGATGTCACAAGCATCCTCCATACTGCTGCATGTACAACCAGCTCTTGAAAAGACTTGAAGTGCTATTGGCATGGGCCAGAATGAAGATTATGCCAACAAAATCATGTAATCTTTCTATTAGAAAAGGGTTGAGGGATGATCAGATTTAATTTGAGGTGGAGGGGGAAAGAATCTCGGTTGTGGAAGAGCAGCCTATTTGAAGTTTAGGGGCAGAATACACAGCAGATCTTTCAGGCAAACACATGGCAGAGTTAGTCCTGAAGCAACTGAAAGAGGGCCTGGATAAGATTGTCATCTCCCAGGCTAATTCAAGGTTTTGTGTTACCAATTTACCTGCCTGATGTGGCCGCTAAAAATGTATGAGATTGCAGCAGTTGCAAGGATGGATGCCAAGGCCAACAGTTATATCAGGAAGTGGCTAGGCCTGCCACGTTGTCTCTCAGATGTAGCATTGTTTGGAAGAATTGCTTTACAACTGCCTCTAAAATCACTCACTCTGGGCTACAAGAAGGAAAAGACCAGGCTTGTTTTGGCTTGTCAAGTCCATGTACGAACAGGCAGAACTTGGAAGGCAGAGGATGTTGTAAACCAGGCGGTTTCAAGACTGAAGCATCAAGAGATTGTTGTAAGAACACAGTCAGGAAGAACAGGCTTGGATGGGGAGTGGCTTCCAAACTGTGGTCAGCAGCCTCCCGAAAAACGAGGAAACCAATGGTAGTTATGGAAGTAACTAGTATGCAAGAGGAAGGGTATAAGGTTAGGGTGGATATAGTGTTGTAGTCGACTTCATCTTGAAAATAACAATGATTGAGCTTACTGTTCCATAGGAACAGTAAGCTCTATGGTCTGGAGACAGCGGGAAGACAGAGGAAGAAGCTAAAATATGCTGATCTGTCTGCAGAGTGCAGGGAAAAGGAGGATGATATAGAGGACTGCCACCTACTCAGTGGAGGTTTGGTTCTGATAATTTATGGGAACATCAATGCAGCACCTTTTTAGAGACATTGGCATCATGAGAGAAGCTTTAAAAAAGTATTGGCAGAGAAGGCTGAGAAAGGGAGTTTCTGGCTATTAAGAAGGAAGGACAAAAAGTGGGCAGGTCAGAATTAGGAACCTGGGTGATCTGTGGTGAGGGCTTGTGCTGAGGTAGAGTATGCCATACGGAACCGGTGGCACTTAGTTACCGAGAGATACAATGCCAGTAGGACACAGAGTACGCATCTCGATGCCAGTTGGCCAACGGTCATGTCGAGGTATTATATTATGACATATAGAGCCCTAGTTGCAAGTAATTTGTGAAGGAATGATGTCTGGCTGGGAAGGCAATGATGAGAGGTGTTGGAGGGGATCCGGTGTCCAGCTGCAGAGGGTGGCAGGGAGATGTCCTTGACTGCTGCCCAACTGCCAGGAGATGTTCTGGGATTAATGGGGTGAAACATTGAAGATAGGTGGCTCCCAGATGACCCTGCTGCTAGGCTGAAGGCACTGGTGGAGGTGCAGCAGACAATAATGCCCGGCACGTTATTACAGCTACCTGTGCATCTGTTTAGGCTAAATATAACAATAATGATTATGAGAATAATAATTTAAATTAGTACTGTTGATCGATTAAACATTTCAGTTGAATTAATTATATGGTTTGCTGATTAATTAAATCAAAAATTTAAGTATTTGCTTTGAAAGCCCTTTAAATAGCAATAATTTAATATATAATGATTAAATAATTGTAAATAAATATATTTAAATTGTTCTAAAAAAAATTGTATATTATAAAAAATTATAATTCAGATAAATAAAATGCATTTCATTATTGTGGCAGACAAGTACATTGCATTGACAAGACAATACAAAAATTGGCTTTAGAATCCAATAAATGTATTCCTATATTATTGAATATGAGCCTATCATTAGCCTACAGTTCACAACAATTAATTTTGCAATTGAATTTGTCAATCAGTCCAAAATGTATTATAAGGGCTTGTCAAGGACGTGTCAATGTATACATTCAACAGAAAGCCGCTTTTGGAGCTTCTCACTTTGGCTGTGTCGCTTCATAAACATGATGTTTTTTTAGTCACTGTGTCAAGTTAAACGTAGTTTGAAACTTTAAAAAAAGAAAAAAAACATCTTGAGATCCCTGCATTTGGATTTGCGCTCCATCAAGCTGTGTTTGAACGCAAGAAAGAGTCTCATCTTGTGATGTCTGATGTCAGAAAGTGTGGTTTGTTCTCTGTATAAGATGCGCGTTGCCTAAACAGCTGGAGTTTCGCTTACTGCCCCCTGAAGAGGTGGTGCTTCAAGCTTGAATTGCTGCCATGGTAGAAATATTCCTTATTACTGTCTGGGGACGTGATTAATTGCATTATTTTTTTTTAACACATTTTTAATGTAATTAATCACATTGAATTAAAACATTAAATTGAGAGCTCTAGTTGAAATATAAATACATTTTAGGTTCAAGGATACACACAAGTTGTTTTTTTTGTTTTTTTTTAAATCTTGAAATATATATTGAGAAGAGCATGCTATGGATTAAAGTGTGTCATTCCTCATTCCCAAATGAGCATATATAACTTCAGGGAGGACACCTACAGTATATTTCCTCCATTGTAAATTAAAATTAGTTAATTTTCTTATTGATTCTCAGGTCTTAGTAAATGTGATGGTAAATAGAGTTCACAGCATCAAAATGAGATGTTATAAGCAGTTCTTTTCAAGACACTAATGTTATGAGGTTTTTAATCACTGTCAAGTGACACTTCTCTTTTTACGCAACTGTGATTATAGTTTGCCTCTATTCTAATTCTCAGTCTGCACGGTTTTCAATCAAATTATTTTGTAATTTAGCCAATTATTTGACATAAAACTGCATATAAATATGCTTTACAATATCACTCTTCATTCCAGCCCATGTAATAATATTATCCATTCCGTTTATGAGAATATTTTGTCAAAAACCGCACCGTTCCCAGTAATCTCCCATTCATTCCTATTGGGAGTTCTGGAAAGCTTGTCAGAGCGAGCAACGGTAGCCAAAGTGGGTTGTGCTTTGCGAAGGGTCAATTGGCATCAGGATATTTGTCAGATATTGTCTATATACAATTGCATCGTCCTATCACCCAGCCCTACATGAACATAGAATTACATTTTGTGCATAAGTGTGTGTGTTACCTATTTTAAAACAGGTTTTCAGATTTTGGAGCTGAAATGATCAGTTTTATTATTCATGTTTAAAGTTTCATATATAGCATAGTATATCATAAAGATTTCTCTCTCTTTCTTAGGGATCAGAATCACCAATGATGCTAGGAGATTCCCGGAGTGACTTAGAAGATGTGGACCCCTAACTCTCCCTATTGTTTTTACACAACAAAACAACAGAAAAAAATGGTTTCTCTCCAACAGAAAGATGTTGTGGCTTTAAACAGACAATCTGAAAAATGCATTTGATCTTCTTGGGCCTGCAAACAGAGGCAGTCACAGTGCCTGTCAGAGCACTCATCTTCAGGTCGTCTCGTCAGAGTGGCAAACATCTTGTTTTTTTCCTGGTGGTTATTGTTTAAGCCTGGCTGTATGAAAAGAGTTCAGGTCAGTCTGACTCGACGAGGTCTGTCAGGCAAATGGGACTTAATAGGAATGGAGGGTTTTGTTTCCATGAAGATTTTACACAGAACTACAAAATACAAGGGGTGTTTTAAAAGAAATCGGTGAGCGTATATTTGCCAATGTAATTAAGTAGATACTATTCATGGGAAATGTAAAGATGTGCTACATAAATGTAATTTCAAATGTAAAATATTTTTAAGAATCCTTTTCTGATTTTCTTTTTCTTTTTTTTTTTCTGGAACAGTTTGAGAGGTGCCTCAAATCTATTCAAAGAGGAACTTGCTATGTCTCTGAGAGTCAAATAATCACACCCTTTCCCCCATTTCTCTTTCTTGCTGGTATTTTTTAAAGCACTTTATATTTGATTTCAGTTTGTGACAATTTTGCAAATGTCCTGATGTGGAGACAATTGAACAGCCATGAACGTCGCTGCTTTCTGTCCATCTTTTACCTTGATTTCTTCACCACTGGAGATCAAACAGCATACAGGGAAACCAGAACGTGTCCAAGACAACAAAAGCTGTATACACAAGTGCTAAGCAAAGAAATATGACTTCGGGCATCGGGTGGCAGACACTGCCTCAACAAAGATGCGTCCTAAGACACACATTCAAGCACTGCCTGGGCCAACACGCTAACATGATGAAATCAGAGAGACACTGTCTGCTAATATTGTCCTGTAAAACACATTTTCTTTCTCATGGAAAGACGATGAGTACTGCAATCAGCATTTAATTGCTTGTATCGTTGAGAAGCAGTCTCACTCTTTCTGACTGTTCTGATGTTGTCATGTGCCGATTTCATACGTTTTCAGCTGGCCAGAACAGATGTCTGTGCAGACCGTAATCTGTCTGCATCTAGAGGGGTGCAGTTTTTAAGTAAAGGACTCTGTTCCGGCCATGGAGACACTGCAGGTTTTTTTTTATAATTATTTGTGTGTGGGCATCTTTCTGTTTGGTCTGCCTTACAACTTGTGCATAATGCAAATTGGAAGACAGCCCTGCTGGAAAATAAACCTGCTTTAGTTGGTTTGCTGGTTTTAAAGGTGTTTTGGGCACTTGAGCTGGTCAAGCTTGGAGACTAGCTCAAGACCAGTTTGGTTAGGCTGGAAGACTTGCTAAACCAGCTCAAGACCACCTTAGCTAGGCTTGAAGACTATCTTAACCAGCGTAAGGACAGCTTGGCCAGGCTTGGAAACCAACTTATAACAACAAAGACCTGCAAACCAGCTTAGTCTGGTTTAAGATGCTTTTTTTTTAGCAGGGGCGTTGAGGATTGTGCAGAAAATATAGTAAAGGGCGAGGGGAGAGAGAGTGAGTTAAAAGAGATTGTATATTGATGGGTTGTTCTCACAGTAGCAGTTATGTGCCTTTACTCGATGACTCCCCTATACTGCTTGTGTCCTCACCTTCTGTCAAACCAGTGGACAATGTGTTGTGGAATGCTGTTATGAAAACAACGCGCACACACAATTGCACTGTAGAATGCAGCGGTGGCTCTGCAGCACTCATTCAGAGTGCCATATGAGGAAGAGGACAAATCAAACATCTCAAGGTCCCTGTTTGAGCTGTGCATGTAATGTCTCTTTCACAGAGTCCGCAGGGTGATCCAGCGATTGTTTGCTGCTCATTTTGTTTTTTTTGACTAGACTAGAACACTTAGTGACATTGCTTCAATGTTTACAGTGGAAGGACCTCGGAGCCACCTCAAACAAAATGTGCCGATTCGCTGAACTGTCCGTGCTGCTTTTTATCTCACGTTAATTCTGTTTACTTGCTCTTCACTTGATCAGAAACATTCTTGTTGATGCTTTTCTTGCTGAACTTCTTTACATGTTTGCCCATGTAAGAGTGAGAACTGACCTGCTGGGAAAAAAAAACCCACCTTAAACCAGGCTAAGATGGTTTGGTGTTCTTATCTGGTCGCCTGGCTGGTCTTAGAGGAGTTTTGGGGACTTGTCAGCTGATCTGGCTGAAAAACCAGCCGGCAGACCAGCTGAAAACCATCTTGACAGGGCTGAGAGATAAGCTGAATTCTAGATTGACCTGGCTGAGAGACGAGCTAGATGAGCTAAAGGCCACCTTGGTCAGGCTAAGAGACAAACTGAAGACCACCTTGGTCAGACTAGGAGACCTGCTGAAAACCATCTTGGCCAGGCTGGGAAAAATCTCAGTACAAGATTGGCCAGGCTGGGGATAAGCTAGACGAGCTGAAGACTGACTTGGCCAGACCGTGGACACCAGCTAAAAGCCATTTGGCCAGGCTGGAAGACAAGCTAAAGACCATCTTGGCCAGGTTGGGAGACCAACTGAAAACCATCTTGGTCAGGCTAAAAGACAAGATGAAGGCAATCTTGACCAGGCTGGGAGACCAGTTAACAGCTTAGGCCTAGATTAAGTGTGTGTGTTTTTGGGGGTTTTATTCACAGCTGTTTGACGTCTTTTTGGTGTCGGCTACTAAACAGGCAGCACAACAATGCAGTACTCACAACTGCCTTTATTCTTGGAATCAATAAAAAGACAAAATCTACTGTGGTTCATCGCTAGTTTACCATTGCAGATGTGCTTAGCATTATCCTAAATCAGTCAAAATAATTTTAGGATAATCAGAGTCAGAAATTTTTGAGGCATAAAGGCACAGAGTTTGGTAAATAGTTGAGGGAGAATTCATCCGATCAGTGCCTTCCTAAAAGGCAATTATATTTTTGGTTGTATAATGCCCATACACACAGATATCACACTAATTTCAGCTCAACTGCCTGTATCAGTTTTCACTAATGGAGCCCATAAGAGAGGTTCAAGTTACAGGTTATGCTCAGTGCTGTAGGGTCTTCTTTGAATTATGTGGTACTTGAGTGAACAGGATGTGCTAAAACTACAAATTGTCTTTAATTTTGTATTTTTTTTTACATTTCCTACACCTGTACATGCTGTACCTACTTCTCTATAAATCTGTGATCAGGCTTGCGTTTTAAGCTAGGTGTCAGGACAGGGTTGAAGATGCTAAAACATTTTTAAGAACTGGCGATACTTTTTCTAAATGTTTCTCATTTCTGCTGTGCGTGTGTATAATGTGTAAAGGAATCTGTTAATGCATGTTAAACCCACGTTTTAATTTGTACATCAGAGATTGACAATGAAAACATTTGATATAAAAAGATAAGACTGGAATGCACAAACTTTAATTTTGTTTGTGTCAAATTACTGTCTGAGCACAAGTGGATTTTTTGAAACTATTACTTTGGAAAGGCGTTTGTTTGTTTAATGTAAAGTAACATGTATACATTTATAAAAATAATTGTACCTTATTGTTCACTGCATAAGTCATTTAGCTAAACTTTAGCTTCATAAGTTAACTTCAACAAAAGCTATAGTTAAGTTATCATTTATGTGTATTGCATATTTCAATTTTTTTTTAAATTGTCTGTTTTTTAAGACCCTTTATGTGTAATATAACAGTTATGTCCTTGGTTATGTGTTGGCAAAACAGAATTGGAAGCTGGTTTATAAACATGCATATCCTCTCAAACATCAAGGTGGTCATCAGTGGTCATGCTGTTGATTGGCTGCTGCTGGGAGGGGCGGAGCCTGCAGCAGGTGGCGATTGCTGAAGCTCCTTCGTCTCCTCCAGATGTATTAACTACACAGGTGTTTCCAAGAGCGTATGAACCATGAGTGACACAATCACGTGTCAGAGCCTCACATCCAGTTAGTGTCCATGAATCCTCACATGAAACCTCCACCTGTAAGAGAACCAAGCCATTGGATGTGGGTTTTTAATTTACTTGTTTATGTACTTAAAAGTCATGGTGTTAAAAATGCACAGTGGTACAAAAGATTAAATGGTCTGTGACTTGCTCTAAAAACCTTATTTTTAAATTGTGACCATTAAATATTCATGTACTAAATTTAGGACAAAATCACTGACACTTGATGCACTTAAAAAATGCCATGTGTTAAGATAAAATGAGAATATATATATATATATATATATATATATATATATATATATATATATGCACACTTTTGGCCAAATAATAAACAGATTTTGCTGTTTCAGGAAGGAATTTGTTCACCAAAGTGGTGAACTGATCACAAAGTATAGTCAGGACATTAATGATGTAAAAAAAAAAAAAAAGAGCAAATAACTATTTGAATAAAGTAATTTTTGTTCTAATCTAAACAAGCTCCATTTCCAGCAGCCATCACTCCAACACCTTATCCTTGAGTACTCATGCTAAATTGCTAATTTGGTACTAGAAAATCACTTTTCTAGTATTGCCATTATATCAAACACCGTTAAAAGCTATTTGTAGTTCCATTTGTAGTAGTAGATCAAGATGGCGCAGATTATGGCTGCGTTGCGAGCTCCGACCCAATATTGCCGTTTTTGTTTGTTTTGTGAACAATTCTTGTGCCTTATTGTATAAGATAGACAAACAATTTTGGACAATGGTTCTGCAATAGCACACTAAAAACCGGACTTCAAATATCTCAATGCCGACCCTCTGTTTTCAAACACGACAGCGGAGCCCTTTGTCTGGGCAGCCCAGCCATGGAAATGCAGCCGTAAAAGGGATGGAGAGCCGGTGTTCTCATCAGACTAAGACGTGCAAATCAACCCCCGCTACCCAGTATTCTACTGGTAAATGTTCAGTCTCTGGACAACAAGCTCTGACAGCATGGATCTCTTTCAAACAAGGGACTGCTGCATTATCTGCCTTACTGAAACTTGGATGTCTGCAGAGATTCCAGACTCAGCCATCAAACACGCGGGGGTTCTCCGTGCACCAAGCAGACAGAGTAAACGACCTCTCAGGTAAAAGCTGAGGTGGTGGTGTACTCAAGGAACTGTATGGGAGTATAAGTGAGCAGGAAAGCGCGCACCCTGAGGCCGCGTTCATTGTGACCGGGAACTTTAACAAAGCCAATACTTCACGTCAATAGTACTGAAATACTAACAACACCAGCTTCAACACACAAGGGGAATGGGTTTTGGACCATTGCTACCCTCCCTTCTGGGATGGCTACAAACCCTCCCCCACCCACCATTTGGCAGATCAGACCGTTCTGCTTCTGCGCGATTACAGGCAGAAACTAAAAATGGGAAGCACCCGCCCTCAGAACGATCCAGAGCATCAGATTGTATACTACTACACTGTTTTGATTACGTGGACTGGAAGATGTTCCGGTCCGACTCTGAAGACGACATAAAGGTCTATGCTGATAGCGTAACGTGTTTCATCAGGAAGTGCGTAGATGACGTAGTACCGACCAAAACTATACGGATCTACCCGAACCAAAACCTGTGGATTAATAGCGATTTTCATGCAGCACTTAATACAGAGATGCTTTTGTAAAGATCCCTCTCCTTATTTGTGGTCCCCACATGCTTTAAAACATCCATCATTGTGCCTGTAACAAAGCAATCCAAAATCACTTGCTTAAATGACTGGCGTCCTGTTGCTCTGACCCCATCATCATCAAATGCTTTGAGAGACTAATCATAGACTACATCTGCTCTGTGCTGCCTGCCTCACTGGACTCACTGCAGTTTGCATACCGCAACAACCTCTCCACTGATGATGTCATTGCATCTACACTACACACTGATCTCTCCCACCTGGAAAAAAGGAACACATATGTGAGAATGCTGTTTGTAGACTACAGCTCATCATTCAACACTATAGTGCCCTCCAAGCTTGATGTGAAACTCCAGGCTCTGGGCTTAAACAGCTCGCTGTACTGCTGGATCCTGGACTTCCTGTCAAGCAAACGCCAGGTGGTTAGAATGGGCAGCAACATCTCCTCATCACTGACCCTCAACTCTGGAGCCCTGCAGGGCTGTTCTCAGACCACTCCTGTATTCCCTGAACACACATGACTGTGTGGCAACACATAGCTCCAATGCCATCATTAAGTTTGCTGATGATACGACGGTGGTAGGTCTGATCACTGACAATGATGAAACAACCTACAGAGAGGAGGTGCACACTCTGACATGCTGGTGTCAGGAGCACAACCTCTCCCTCAACTTCAAGACCAAGGAGCTTGTGGTGGACTTCAGGGGAAAAGACAAAGAACACAGCCCCATCACGAACAATGGAGCACCGGTGGAGAGTCAGCAGCTTCAAGTTTCTTGGTGTCCACATCACAGAGGAACTCACATGGTCCATCCACACTTCACGTTGTGAAGAAGGCTCACCAGCACCTATACCTGAGATGGCTGAGGAAGTTTGGAATGAACCACCACATCCTCATGTGGTTCACTCCAGCACTATAGAGAGCATCCTGACTGGCCGCATCACTGCATGGTATGGCAACAGCACCACCCTCAATCGCGAAGCCCTGCAAAGGGTGTGGCGAACTGCCAGACACATCATCGGAGGTGAGCTTTCCTCTGTCCAGGACATATATACCAGGCGGTGTGAGAAAAAAGTTTGGAGGATCATCATATGCTCCAGCCACCTGAGCCATGGTCTGTTCTCACTGCTACCATCAGGCAGGCGGTATCGCAGCATCAGGACCCACACCAGCCGACTTCATGACATTCTTCCCCCAAGCAATCAGACTTTTGAACTCTTGATCTCTCATGATCCATATACATCAACACTGCACTTCATTAATCTTACACTGGACTTTAATTTTGTTAATATAATAAATTATATTCTTTCTTAACAACACACTGGCAACTGACTATCAACCGACAGCCTGAATGTCAATACAGCACAATACAATCTACTTTATATTTTATACACTCACATAAAGGATTATTAGGAACACCTGTTCAATTTCTCATTAATGCAATTATCTAATCAACCAATCACATGGCAGTTGCTTCAATGCATTTAGGGGTGTGGTCCTGGTCAAGACAATCTCCTGAACTCCAAACTGAATGTCAGAATGGGAAAGAAAGGTGATTTAAGCAATTTTGAGCGTGGCATGGTTATTGGTGCCAGATGGGCCGGTCTGAGTATTTCGCAATCTGCTCAGTTACTGGGATTTTAACGCACAACCATTTCTAGGGTTTACAAAGAATGGTGTGAAAAGGGAAAAACATCCAGTATGTGGCAGTCCTGTGGGCGAAAATGCCTTGTTGATGCTAGAGGTCAGAGGAGAATGGGCCGACTGATTCAAGCTGATAGAAGAGCAACTTTGCCTGAAATAACCACTCGTTACAACCGAGGTATGCAGCAAGCATTTGTGAAGCCACAACACGCACAACCTTGAGGCGGATGGGCTACAACAGCAGAAGACCCCACCGGGTACCACTCATCTCCACTAGAAATAGGAAAAAGAGGCTACAATTTGCAAGAGCTCACCAAAATTGGAAAGTTGAAGACTGGAAAAATGTTGCCTGGTCTGATGAGTCTCGATTTCTGTTGAGACATTCAGATGGTAGAGTCAGAATTTGGCGTAAACGGAATGAGAACATGGATCCATCATGCCTTGTTACCACTGTGCAGGCTGGTGGTGGTGGTGTAATGGTGTGGGGGATGTTTTCTTGGCACACTTTAGGCCCCTTAGTGCCAATTGGGCATAATTTAAATGCCACGGCCTACCTGAGCATTGTTTCTGACCATGTCCATCCCTTTATGGCCACCATGTACCCATCCTCTGATGGCTACTTCCAGCAGGATAATGCACCATGTCACAAAGCTTGAATCATTTCAAATTGGTTTCTTGAACATGACAATGAGTTCACTGTACTAAAATGGCCCCCACAGTCACCAGATCTCAACCCAATAGAGCATCTTTGGGATGTGGTGGAACAGGAGCTCGTGCCCTGGATGTGCATCCCACAAATCTCCATCAACTGCAAGATGCTATCCTATCAATATGGGCCAACATTTCTAAAGAATGCTTTCAGCACCTTGTTGAATCAATGCCACGTAGAATTAAGGCAGTTCTGAAGGTGAAAGGGGGTCAAACACAGTATTAGTATGGTGTTCCTAATAATCCTTTAGGTGAGTGTATATACAATTATTATTGTATATTGTGTATTCTATATTGCGTGTATGTGTATTCTATGTTTTGTGTATTGTATACTGTACATTGTATATTTTTATTTGTATATTGTTTTGTGTGTAATTGTGTGTATATTAGATATGTAAATTGTGTTGTGTAAATATGTTGTTTGGTATATGTCTCATCACTATCATGACTGTTATGTTGCTCGGAACTGCACCCAAGACTCACCCACTGTTGCACTTGTGTATATGGTTGAGACAAAGTGATTTGATTAGATTTTTTATTAGTTAAAGGAAGCTTAACTTTTTGTTTTTGAGTTGCCACAGTATGAATAGACTGGCATGTCTTAAGGTCAATATTAGAATATGGCAAAAAAGAAACCGGTTTCTCTAGAAACTTGTCAGTCAATCATTGTTTTGAGGAATGAAGGCTAAACAATGCTTGAAATTGCCAAAAAACTTTCATACAAAGGTGTAAACTAGTCGTCAAAGACAAAGGACAACTGGCTCTGACAAAGGACAACTGGCTCTAACAAGGACAGAAAGAGATGTGGAAGGCCAGATGTACAACTAAACAAGAGGATACGTAGAGACAGCTTCATTGAAATCTACCCGCTCAACACCAGTTTTCTTTAAAACAATAAATAGAAGTCTCAGGGCAGAATTGCAAAGAAAAAGCCACTTTTGAAACAGAAAAACAAAATGAAAACGTGGACAAAAAAACAGACAGGACAACAGAAAAGAGTGTTATGGCTCTTAACCGCATTGAGTTTTGTGGGATCAGCTCGAATGTAAGGTGCGTGAGAAGTGCCCGACAAGACAGCCACATCTATGGCAAGTGCTACAGGAAGTGTGGGGTAAAAAGTCACCAGAGTATCTGGACAATCTGACAGCTAGAATGCCAAGGATCTGCAACGCTGTCATTGCTGCACGTGGATGATATTTTGATGAGAGCGCTTAAGTTGTTTAAGAAGTTCTGAAAAAAAAAAATCTAATAGTAATTGTTCATGTTATTTATGTCCTGACTTTACAATGTGATCAGTTGAATACCACTTTGGTGAATAAAAGTACCAATTTCTTTCCATAAGAGCAAAATCTGTACATTATTCCAAATGTTTCTCTGCCAGTATAGAAATGTATATCTACAGATGAAGTCAGAAGTTTACATACACATTAGCCAAATAAATTTAAACTCAGTTTTTCACAATTCCTGACATTTAATCGTAGAAAACATTCCCTGTCTTAGGTCAGTTTGGATCACTACTTTATTTTAAGAATGTGAAATGTCAGAATAATAGTAGAGAGTGATTATTTCAGCTTTTATTTTTCATCACATTCCCAGTGGGTCAGAAGTTTACATACAATTAGTTAGTATTTGATAGCATTGCCGTTAAATTGTTTAACTTTGGTCAAACATTTTGGGTAAGCTTCTCACAATAAGTTGCTGGAATTTTGGCCCATTCCTCCAGACAGAACTGGTGTAACTGAGTCAGGTTTGTGGGCCTCCTTGTTCGCACACGGTTTTTCAGTTCTGCCCACAAATTTGCTATCGGATTGAGGTCTGGGCTTTGTGATGGCCACTCCAGTACTTTGACTTTGTTGTCCTTGAGCCATTTTGCCACAAATTTGGAGTTATGCTTGGGGTCATTGCCCATTTGGAAGATCCATTTGCGACCAAGCTTTAACTTCCTGGCTGATGTCATGAGATTTTGCTTCAATATATCCACATAATTTACCTTCCTCGTGTTGCCATCTATTTTATGAAATGCACCAGTGCCTCCTGCAGCGAAGCACCCCCACATCATGATGCTGCCACCCCCATGCTTCACAGTTGGGATGGAGTTCTTCAGATTGGAAGCCTAGTCATTTTTCCTCCAAACATAACGATTGTCATTATTTCCAAAAAGTTACATTTTTGTTTCATCAGACCAAAGGAAATTTCTCCAAAACTAAGATCTTTGTTCCTATGTGCACTTTTTTATGGTGGTTTTGGAGCATTGGCCAATATAGGACTCGCTTACTGTGGATATAGATACTTTTCTACCTATTTTCTACAGCATCTTCACAAGGTCCTTTGCTGTTGTTCTGGGATTGATTTGCACTCTAGGAGACAGCATGAATCTCCTACCTGAGCGGTATGATGGCTGCGTGGTCCCATGGTGTTTATACTTGCATACTATTGTTTGTGCAGATGAATGTGGTACCTTCATGCATTTGGAAATTGTTCCAAAGGATGAACCAGACTTGTGGAGGCCAACCTTTTTTCTGAGGTCTTCTCTGATTTCTTTTGATTTTCCCATGATGTCAAGCAATGACTTTGAAGGTAGGCCTTAAAATACATCCACAGGTACACCTCCAATTTAGTGTACCTCCTATCAGAAGCTAATTGTCTAAAGGCTTGACATAATTTTCTGGAATTTTCCAAGCTGCTTAAAGGCACAGTTAACTTAGTTTATGTAAACTTCTGACCCACTGGAATTGTGATATAGTCAATTAAAAGTGAAACAATCTGTCTGTAAACAATTGTTGGAAAAACTACTTCATGCACACAGTAGGTGTCCTAAACGACTTGCCAAAACTATAGTTTGCTAATATTAAATCTGTTGAGTGGTTAAAAAATGAGTTTTAATGACTTCCACCTAAGTGTATATAAACATCTGACTTTAACTGTACATATAAATATATACCATTTAAAACACAAAAAACACCTTTTATTATTTATAGGCTTAGGCTACACATGACCAGCTTTTTGAAGAATCTGCCCCATATTGTGCAATAACACCCATCAATTTTGTTGCTATAACATAAGTAAAAGGCGTTTTTGTGTTTCAAATGGTGTTGCAATTCAATATCTTTTAGAGAGCATAAGTATACATATGCAGAAAGTGATAAATGGCTGTACATGTGATGTTGTGTGGAAAATCCTTAAATGTAGATAGTTTGAGCATGTAATATGGTAATTAATTACTAACTATGGGCACACATAGTATGCCAGGTTCATCAGTATTAGAAGGAGAGTTAGAATTTTTTTTTTCCACACAAGTAAGAACACTTGTAGACAATTATTAGTATAAGAAACCCAATGATATTGGTTTTGTGTGGCAAGCTGTCATTGAGTGAATGGAAACTTCTTGTAAGTATAAGTGACCTGCTTGCTGAAGCCCGTGGGGTCATGTACTTTCAGCCGGCACTCCAGAGTGGAGGCGTGGCAACAGGTGGCATATGACATCACACCCCTTCTAGCAGGACATGCCCTGCGATTGCCATGTAGAGGTCGATCAGAGGCCGATATGTCTCCAGATTCAGAGAAAAAACTACAGCCTGTAGGGACAGACAACATGTGGGTAGAAATATAATAAGACAATAAACCAAAAACCTCTAAAATGCATGGTCGAACAGAGAAATTGAGAAAAACTCAACCTAATTTTAGCAAATAAATGGACATGACATATCCAGTACGTGTTTATATGTGGAGTAATCCACAGCAGCTAGGTGAACTCCGCATTACTCTTAAAATGTCCTTAGTAAAACTTTCTCTTAGCAGTTTCGTGAATAGGTTTAAAGCAAAAACTCTTGCCTAAGAACTCTTTGGAGAACACCAAGTGGTAAGACAAAAATCTGTGTAAATACGGGCACTGATTCTATTAATGACATAATTCCTATGGGAATGAATTTACTTTATGTCCTTTCACAAGTGGATATCATGCAAAGGTTACTGAAATTATGTGGTTATAATAAATGCATTACTGTGCATGTAATTTGTTTGTTTTCAGTAATGCAGTAATGCATCAAAATTTTGCATTGTATGGACCTACAGAGCTGAAATATTCTTCTAAAAATCTCCATTTGTGTGCTGTAGAAGAAAGAAAGTCATACACACCTGGGATGGAATGAGTGTGTAAAAAAAAAAAATGAATTTTCATTTTTGGGTGAACTATCCCTTTAAGTGACAGATGCTGTCAGTCGACCTTACCTCTCATTGAATCTGAAACAATCCCTTAATTAATTTTCACCACAATTTGCAAACACTGCTGTAAGACATTGGCAGTTGTCACCTGTTAGCTGTTGGTCTGTGCTAGGACATTCTGCATCCATTCCCTTCTGAGGACTCTCCCAAATCTGGCAATGACCCTTATGCCCTGTGCAGCAGCGAGCTATAGCATACACACCTTGCCCTCCATTCCCATTGACAGCAACACACTCTTTCTGTCCATTTCTCTCCTGTTGGAGAGAATTAATAAATCTATCTTATATAAGCTGGTGAGATAAATTTTATTTACTTGAGGTTGACAAGTGAAACTTGTTGTGTGCATATACCTGTAAATAATCCATTGTCTCTCTATCACTGATACAATGATGGAGTAAATATGCACTGTTCAGAAATCATCACTGAACGAATCGGTGATACATACCTCTATTCTCTCTCCAGCTCGCACACCGTTTAATGAGAATGTAGAACAGCTCAGCATCTCTTCACCGGGCCGACAGTGGGCACCAGCTGTTTCAAAACTTGTAGCCCTTGACCTCTCAGACCAAATGGATCGACAGAGAAGCTCCTCACCTATAACAAAACACACACATCATCAACCTCATGAAACATACTCCAAATTATAAAAGAGTTCCATTCCTCGAATCTGATTGGAGGAGCAGGGTTCCAAGAGTGCTGATATACAGTCCAAAAGCACTGGAATGCTTCATCATTAGTGTCACTTCGGTTCTCCATGTTCTTGGCTTTCCAAGTAGTATTGGGGATTTTGATTCTGAACATTGCATATTTACTACAGTAGGTGTAAACAATTCAATTGAGTGTCTTTTATATTATAGTTCGAGTGAATCATTCAATCACCGACTCAACTGATTTGTTAAAAAACAAAGACTCGTTCACAACAGAAAAAATGGAAGTGAACAAGAGCATTTTGTACTCTTAAAAGATTTCTTCAAAAACATTGATTCATATACGAACAAAATTTAAAATAGATTTTTGCCTAAAACATACGTTTTTGGTTCATTATTAAAGCTTTCTGTTAAAAAATAACAAAATATTATTAATGAGGGAGTGCAATAAAAATCATGCATGTTACATCTTATCTGTTCACAGAGAAAATAAGCTCTGGCTACTGTAGCACATCTGTGGGAGTAGTGTCTGTGTGTGGAGTGAAATACAATAATTATACTGTAATCGGTGCAGAACTTTTCACTTGCTTGCACACATGTGTATTTTTCTTGTTGAACATGTTAACCACTGGTTGGTAACAATGACAATCTATAAATTTGTTACTACCGTGGTCTATTTGCCCAGAATATCCTGCAGTAATAAAAAGTTTACAACATTTGACCTTATCAGACTAGCAATAATTGTGTCTAATGCTCACGACCTTTGCCTAACTTTTGTAACGTATTTTATTTAAAAAAATTCATGTTTATAATAAGTCAAAACAACAGCATAAGATATGGCACTTACCTGCTCAGATGACATGTTTTCGGATAGCCATCTTTTCCCTTCTTTCATTATTTATTTGTCCTTTCGCTATGATAAGATGTCCTGTATCCAGTGGACACCGGTGTCTCGATCCACATTCATCCGTGCAGAGGAGCAGAGCCGATGCACAACTTACGTCATTACCGAAACAATGTTCTTCCGCAAGACACATACAGTTTTTTTTTTTAACCACCACAGGGCCAAAAGTTACATAGGGTAGCATTACCTTGTTTGATGAACTGTTGTATAAAAGCAATATCACACTTGCAATCATGCTGTTGTTTCATATGTATTAACTGTGGCACTGTACGGCCAAATCACAGCCATGCTGATATATGGAACAACAGCACTCTTGCTAGATTATTTAGGATGACTACATCAACCTGACCGCATTAGGTTATGCCACAGGGCCCGTACTAGGATGTGATCTTTGGGGGTGGGGTGGGGGAGTGGCTTGCACTTTGACCTTTAGTGTGGTGTTACGGTCCTGTCAACTTGTCAGGTTGGGTTTTTGTCTGGCGGGAACATGACATCATACAATGTCTTGTGTTTTGTGTACATTCTTTGTGTGATTGCACGGGTCCGGTTGTGAGTTATCGCCATGCACTCTTCGGTCGGTCTTGTACCATGTCTGGAGCATGGTGTCTGGATCCTGACAGCCTGTATGGTTCGGTTTTGGTCTGTGTCGGGATCCGGACACTCATACTCCATGTTCTGTATGTTTTGGTCAAATGGTGTTTACGTTTCTCCATTAAGTGTTACAGGTAACTTACCTCACTCTCTCTGCCAAGTTGGTCATGTCTTCTGTATCTGTTTGGTTGCCCGTATCTGCCCGAGTGCCGGGAGTGTGTGAGCTGCACACATGACTCTTCAGCAGAGGTTTCCTCACGGATCTGCCACTGGCATGCAGGAACACTCTGCATGTAGGATTCCTCACATTTTGCTGAGGTGAAGTAACTTACCTCACTGTCTCTGCCAAGTTGGTCATGTCTTCTGTATCTGTTTGGTTGCCCGTTTCTGCCCAAGTGCCGGGAGTGTGTGAGCGGCATACATGACTCTTCGGCAGAGGTTTTCTTGTGGAATTGCCACTCACCTGCGGGTGTGCTCTGCACGGAGGATTCATCACGTTTTGCTGAAATGCTATAATTTATTATAAATAAATCCTTTGAACTGTTCCTCTGCTCTTGTGTCTCTGTCTCGCTCTCGTTTTGTCTGACAGGTGGGCAATATGTTCTGTCTTTGTCTGAGGGTGGGGGTGGAGGGAGGGAGGGTCTTTAGTCATTTCGCGATCCAATTGGGGGAGGGGGAGGGAGGGGGGGTTCACAAGACAAATATGCCCCCCATAGCCCCCTCTGAGACCAGGCCATGTTACATCAACAATGTCATTTTCAATTGGGAGTTAAAAAAAAATCCTTTGTTATAATTTTAAGACTATTGTCACTATGGCTTCAACTTAAGTGGTTTCTTGGAACTGGCATCAGATCAAGACCAAATAGCATCTTATGTTAACAACTGCATGTAACTACCTCATACAGTTTAAGTCTTTGACCATTGCTCTATGATTTTTCTGTGTCTAATACAGGAGTGCCATGCCGTGTTTTTTAGATACCGTGTTAAGTTTAAGAGCCTAAGCTGGTTCAGCTTTTAAATATACTATAATTGAATAAATCTGGAAATAAACCAGACTCTTCAATAAGCGGTAAATGTATTTGCAATGAATCTGCTAATTACAGAATTAAACTCATCATCCAACAGACTGTAATATAAATAATTACTGTTATTATTCTGCAAGCTACAATATTCAGTCATTGAACCCCTGAACTGACCTGTGAGTGTGGAGGCTGGGTCAGGCAGGGCGACCACCATGTTGGGTGTAGTGAGACGGTGGTACTGGGGCAGAGACTCTGGGTTAATGACCTGTTTCAATGAATGATAGAGGAGCTGTTGCAGAACCTCAGCAGAGCTGGACTTTGGATTAAGATTCAGGAGCACCGCAGCTATACCTGAAAACACAAACAATGACCAGAGGTGTTTGTGTGTGTGTGTGTGTGTGTGTGTGTGTGTGTGTGTGTGTGTGTGTGTGTGTGTGTGTGCGCGCGTGCGCGCGTGCGTGCGTGTGTGTGTGCATGCTAACCAGTGACATGTGCCGCTGCCTGCGATGTTCCGCTCTTTGTGGTGAAGCAGGTGGGGCAATCACTGGATGCACTGATGATGTCATCACCAGGTGCGAACACATCCACACAACGGCCAACATTAGTGCCGGTCGTCCCTGTACTAAGCGGCTGATCAGCAAAATTAACTGCCCCTACAGTTATCACCTGCAGAAGGACATTAAATCATATTAAAGCCAACTCATATCAGTTGGAAGTTATATACCATTGGGAGTTCAGACTTGTACCTCAGGCTCTGAAGCTGGTGAGTACAGGCAGGCATCATCGTTATAGTTACCAGCTGCAGCAATAAGCACTGAGCCCAGTTCAACCATTTTCCTGCAGGCAGCATTAAGGGTGCGACTGAATCCCCCCACAAATGGAAGCAGTAGGATCACAGGTCTAATAGGCTGGGCCCTCAGAGATGACTGAATATACTCCAGACCTGAAACATAGTTGTGTCACACAGAGCTGAAGATCTGCAGAGATCTTTAAAAGTATACTCAGTAATTTTTTGTTTATGTTGCAATGGCTGACATGGCATTAGTCTTGGACTTACTGCCATACTGACACCTAGCAAGTAGACACAGCATCAAGCAAAAAAACGATTTGATTAACAGTGCCATTGTAGAAAACTCTATTCGCAATCAGCCGTGATTTCAGTTTTTACGTGGGAAAAATAGTCCAATAACAAGGTGATAAAATGAGTAGTACAAAAGACCCTTTCAAGGCAAGTCAGTTTACTCAGAGGCCATCTTTGGAATGCTCTCGGGCAGTTAATTTCAATGTAAACAAACTGCATAGAAGCTCCTATCTACTTGAAGCGGAAAGATGAACAAAACAATTGTTCAAGATTACGATCAAAGAACATATTTCAAATCAGCAGTTAAATCTGACAACAATGTTATCATAAATTGTGTATCATAAAAAATGTGCTTCATTAGATCAGATCACGCTAAAAATAATGCTATTTTTCAGGCTGATACAGCTAATGCACATGCGCGTCCTCGAGATGACTGATGATGTCTGTATCTGGTGGGACTTTCTTTTCTACATCCGCCATATTGGGCGCTCCAATTTCTCCCATTTATTTATTTAAGTGGTCCGTCTTGGGCTAAACAGTCTTTCGTAGTTCTTAGCTGATCATTTGACCTCAACATGAGGCAGCTCATCTCTGTGTAAAATAAAACTGTTTTTATTAGTCTACACAACCGATATGACTGGAGTCTTCATCTCATTTAAGTGTACATCCTTTTTAACATTTTCTTTTTGACAAAAGTCAAATCTTTTGGGGTATTAGTTTTAAATGAGAAAAAAAAAATTAATAAATATAGTAAACAATGCTGTTTCTGGCTTCATAAATGTCATATCTTTGTTTTTTTATTTGTCAGTTTACCTGCCAAAGCTCCCGATATGGTACCCTTGCCTTGGCAGTTCAGAACTCGAACACTGTTTACACTGGCACCTCGAGCCACACCCGAGTCCCGCCCACTCACCACGCCTGCTATGTGCGTACCATGACTGTCACACTGACTAGCCTGTGGGTAAAAGACTGTTGGAAGTGATGGACATATGATACTCATTAATTTAAGTTGTCAAGACTTCTGATTCTGACTTCTGATTCTCTAATTTTTTTTATCACTTTCACCTACCTGCCTGTGAATCCTGACCCCATCCTCTTCTGGCACGCTGTTAAAGTCGGTCACCATCACTCTGCCCTCAATCTCACGATGGCCCACTTGAATGCTTGTGTCCATGAGATACACTGCCACCTGTGCACCATCATCTATATATACACACAAATATGCTGGCTCAGATCAGATACCAAAGAAGAGAGAATACAGTACACTGGGGATAAAAGGCGCCTTGTGAAAAGTTTCGATACTTAAAGGTTCAATATTTTGGTTCCATAAAGACTTTTAAAAACAAATTTACAGCAGAAAAAAAGAATCTCTGTCTCTTTTGGATATCAAGAACATATTTGTGCAGAAGAAGTTATATTAAAGTGCTTGAGGGGAAGAATGTAGATCAAGAGCTCACTGAGTGGTGAGTATTTTCCAGTCTCATGTTTGTTTTGAATGATGCGCTCAAGGTTCCAAGGGATGCTCTGAGCAAAGATTGAGGAATCCTCTTCAATGTATTCCACATGGGGCAGCTTTACTGCCTACCAAAAACAAACAATGCAATTAGAGAGGCAGACATTGTACATTTAGACAGCTCTGACATGCGTACCTGAAAATTCTTAAACTAGAACATTCCTTAAAGGATGCAACAATGAGCTTTATTAAGCAAAAATGTGTGCAGATTACCATGTGAAGAACATCACTGCTCATTTTCACCAAAAACCCACGGAAGGCTCCAGAATAGGTCTGAATAATTTCGATCAGGTATCCGCGCTTTGCAGCATTAGCACGGAGTCTGCGTGCTGTGCGCTCCACCTGGTTCACGTGCGTCCCGTTCCGCATCACCACTATATATTGACCTGGCATGCACCATGCGTCCTGTGCATGAAAACATGAAATGCACTTGATTCACAATAAGTTTTACAGTTAATCAATTTAATGTGAATATAAATATTTCCCCCATATTTCTTGTTAATAAAGCTGGAAATGGGTCTAAAATTCAAGTTAAACACAGTACCCATAGTGTGCTATTCAGTCTCTGAGCTTCTAAGGCACAAATAATTGCTTTTAAGATGAAGGCTATAGATGCAACAATTTGTCTAATATGTCAACATCTTAGGTAAATCTATAAAAAGTGTAGGGTACAACAAGGCTAAAGGCGCACCTTAAGGAAAATTAGCTTTTTCTGGTCACAAAGTGCATCAAGATTCAAGAAATATATTAATTTTTATTGAATACTGATGGAGCAACATAATTTGTGAGAAAAGAAATAACAACAGAAGGTTTTTTTGAATATTTATTTATTTATATATTCTTATTTTTTAATGATGGCGATGGGACCTTTTACCCCACACCAGGGGTAAAAGGACCCCAAGCAATAGTTATAGGACACAATTTGTCAACTTTTGCAAATAGTGATTGGATCAGTCAATGTGAGCCCACATTGAAAATGTTTTCATAATAAATCTATTTGCTCCATGAAAGAAAGACAATGTGTTTAATAGGGTTCTTTAACCCCTACTATAGGTGGGCTTTTTACCCCAAATACTATCCTTTCATTTACTGGACAGTTATTGAAAATATATTTATATAATCAAGTTTAACTAAATTTAAAATGGTAAATAGATATTAAGTCTCTAAATAAATGTGATAATTTCCAGGAAATTCATTTACATTCTGTAAATTAACATTTAAAAAATTATTAAATATTAGATAAACTGACCTTTAGACATTACAGGCAATGATCTCAAGTAACAGCACATTTTTGCAGTTCATAGTGGAAAGTAGTTTAGCTCTGGTAATTTTTCTTATGCTATTTAGTGTTTTGGGAGAAAATAAAATCAAAGGAGCCTTTTACCTCGTGAAGCATTTTGCTCTGTTGTACACTATAAAGATTGGGAAAAATATAGATGTCTTTTATTGAAAATTGATGGAGCGCCATAATTTATATGAAAAGAAAAAATATCAGAAGGTTGTTTTGATTCAAATGTAAAAATAAAAATGCGAGGGAGCCTCATTTAGGTTAATAGTGATGTTGTGTAGATAAAGTGGTAAACGGTAAAGTGCATAATTTGTCATTTCTTTTTAATTTCAATCACATTTGGCATTTCAGAACCTTTTAAGTATTCGTTAAAAAAATGAATCTATATTGTTACTGGCCCCCTTTAGCCCTGCAACATGGGACTTAATTACCCCAAATACTTTTCACAGTTGAAAAACCTTTGATTTAATCAAAAATTATTAAATATTAGATCAAACTGCCTCAAAATCAACCTTTAGACATTACACACAATGATCTCATGGATCAGAAATATATATATATATATATATATATATATATATATATATATATATTTTTTTTTTTTTTTGCATAGTTACAAACAGGTGTTTGGAAAGTCCGAGGGCAGTTTAATCCCTGTTGTACCCAATATTTCTTTAAATTGAATAAATCAATGTCAATATCAGTTCAATACAGTTTATAGAGTATAATCAATATAAGGAATGTATATGGTCGTGAGCTTACCTTAGAGCACCTGTAAATCTGGGCGGAGGGTTCGCTATCTGCTTCAGGCTGGTTGTCATCCTGCAGAATTAGGGACAGGATCATCTCATCATCTTCAGTGTTGTCCTCACCCCCCTCAACTACAGCCACTAGGCACAAAAGTAAACTCAAACAGCATACTGTCACGACGCCCCTCATTTTGTGGTCACTTTGTACTTTAAAATAAGTAGTTTATGTGATGTTGCTTAAAAATCTCTTGTTCGGACTGTTCTTCGGCATGTAATATCGCAAGCGTTTGTGGCAGAGAGATTTTGAGTGGAAATGTGTCCTCATGTCAATCAACATTTCACATTTGAAACTCTTTGACTGAGTGAATCTTTAAGGTGGGGCCTGGTGGGTGACGTTTCACTGCACTTATATCGAACGATGTCTTGTAAATAAATACTGCAGGAGAGGAGTCAGATTACAGCGCAGCATTCCACCCACACAAACATCCTTAGGGGCCGTTCACACCGAACACGTACTAGAGCCAATAAGCTAGACGCAGCGCCGCGAATAGAGCAGAACGCAGGTGTCTCGAGACGCGTTTGACGTTGTTAAGTTGAACAGATGCTGAGAAAAATCCGCGGGACGCGGCGTAACGGTCAAATACGTCAGTCTTGCGAATGTTTACGTAGGCTGGGTAAACGATAGCGCATACGAACGCTAAAACAAGTTCGGTGTGAACGGCCCCTTAGAACGTTTACTACTGCGCGGGCTTTTAAGATTTGTTGATATGTACACTGTAAATTAAAGTTCATTAATTTTTAGTTCACTCAGACTATATTTTATATTTATAGTAGCCTATATTGGGATACTTTATTTATAATTGTATATCGATCGTTGTCAGAAATCAGCCTCAGCAACGGATTCTTCAGGTTGTTCAAACTATTGTTTGAATCTGCTTTTTTAAAAAAAAAAAAAAAAAAAAAAGCCTGCCTAAATTGAAGTGAGATGCTAGTTTTTATGTCATAGGCTAATTAGATCATATGCCATTTAGGCTACGCACTATATGCGAGCATCTGCGCAATTAGTTGCGCATTTCGGATGCTGAATGGTATTTCAAATTTGACCAAAAATGGCTTCACGTCGTCCTCTGTTGGTCAGATATAGTGGTTCTAGTGTTGGACGGCTAAAAGAGTCGTAATCAACTTAAACGAAGCCTACAAAACACAGTCTTATCCATATTGTTGCATATGCGTGCATTCATTTGTAAAAGATGGGAAGGCTCTGACATTTTTATTTTGCAATTATATTTAAATGATAGTAAAGCCACCAAAACATACATATATATAGGCCCTATATTTTTTCTTTTTTATTTAATCTGATTACTTTTTTGAAAGAGACAGACATTTTAATCTGGGTCTATATACAGTCTATGTGTGGTACGTAGCACATCATTTATGGATGGACTGGATAAATATGATTCACTGTTCAGTCCATATTTTAACCTTTATGCATTTGGCAGATTATTTTATCCAAAGCAATTTACTGTACACTCAAAAACTTTCACTAAATGTTTTTACTTAATCCTCCCATCCTCATATTACTGGGAGTTTAAAGTAATACAGTTCTACAAATACTGCATTTAATTGGTCTGAAAACAGATTTCAAAGCATCATTTCAAAGAAATTTGTTCTAATATTCCTGCTTTCTATGAGAGCTTGTGCTGAAAGTCTTTTATTTGGAAACAGCACATTCACATATAAATACCCAGAGCTGGACCTTCCAGGTGGTTCCTCTCTCAATGTCATCTCCATGGTAATATATGAGTAAAGGTCACCAATATATTTATTTTGTCAACTGATGTTGAAACTTTCCAGCCTTATTTTCCTGAGAGTGGAGCATTTATCATAAACTTGTGAGAAAGTCATGGCCAGAACTTGAGCCATAAACATGCCTCTCATAGGCTTATTTCTTATTGTTATCATTAAAGGGACAGTTCAAACAAAAATTTAAGTGCTATATGTGTCTAGCAAATGTTAAATAATGTGGTTGTTGATTTAGACATAGCAACAGGAATTATTCACTCATGAGTCCTCTAGATTCCCAGAGTATATATCTTTTTCTGAGTCTAGTCCTGCAGTTCTTTTATCTGGCAGTGGGGTGCTGGAGCAGGTTAGGTGCTTGCTGGAAGATCTTTAAGGCGTGTGGAGGACAATGGCATGCTCATTATGTTTGTTCTCTGCATGGAGTTGTGGATCTTCTGATATTTCAACTTCTTCATCAGAAAAGCCAGCCAAGGGAGCTCTTACTGGTTTTGTTGGACTGTAACAGGAAAAAGAAATGTCAGGCTTATGTATATAAGAGATATTTAGACTAGATTTAGAAATATGATTGAGTCTGTCTGTGTAATTTCTTGAAGAAAAAAATGATGCTGTTTTTACCCAGTAAATATATATCTTATAACAGGAGGGCGGTACGCATATTTTTTAAAAGAAAGATTTATGTAGGCCTACCTACTATTATTTGTTATATTAAAATGATTATGTGCCTAAAATTGGTTTAAATCTGCATAAGGCCCAAATATGTTCAAGAGGATTATTCAACCGCAAAAAAACAATTCTAATTTACTCACCCATCCCAGATGTGTATGACTTTCTTTCTTCAGCAGAACACAAACAAAGATTTTTAGAAATATATCTCAGCTGTGTAGGTCCATACAATGCAAGTGAATAGTGGCCAGAACTTTAAATCTCCAAAAATCACATTAAGGCTTCATAAAAGTAATCCATACCACTACAGTGGTTAAATCCATGAACCGATATGATATGTGAGTGAGAAACAGATCAATATTTAAGTCATTTTTACTACATAGTATAACTGTCTGCTATGTGCATAGAACACTATCTCATAGTATGTTATGTTTACGTTTTTAGAAACTGTCATCTTTTTGCACTACTGTGTAGTAGTCTCTCACTGTGCCTATTGTCCTGTTCATTGTCAGAAATTTCTTGTACTGTCCTGTACTTTTTGCACATGTTTGCACATGCACTTTATATAGGTATATAGGTATATACAGGTATTTTATATAGGTATTTTATTTCGTTGTGTTGTCTCATGTGGTCCTGTGTTGGTCCTTTGTTGTTTTTATGTAGCACCATGGTCCTGGAGGAACGTTGTCTCGTTTTGCTGTGTCCTGTACTTACTGTATATGGTTGAAACGACAGTAAAAACCACTTGACTTGACTACAGATTTGACCAGCCCCAACTATTAGGTGGTGATATGCAAGAAGAAAGCGAATTGCCCAAAGAATTGTGTTCTGGTTACCATTCACTTGCATTGTATGGACCAACAGAGATAATATATTATTTAAAAAAAAACATTGTTTGTCCTCTACAGAAGAAAATATAGTCACACATCTGGGATGACATGAGGGTGAGTAAATGACGAGAGAAATTTCATTTATGAACTATCCCTTTAAATATGCCTGATTTTGGATTCAGATGTATTCCCGACATTGGCTGTTGAGTTTTAAAGTTATAGCTCCTTCTCATCAATCTTTTTACAAATATAATGCCATAATACACAGCATAATCAGATTCTCTGGCTGGGGAAATTCAATTAGCCAGTTGCAGAACCTAGTCAGAGAGGAAGTGATTTTAGACTTACAGTAGAAAGACTTAATGAGACTTGGTGGACCCTCAGAACACACGTAAAAAGACAGATAACCGCCCCATATCTTGTATAATAACAGAAAAAGGAGGAGGAAGCGATTCCCACAAATTGGGAACAAGATAGAGCCTGAAACTCTTAAAAATGTATTTGAATTTATTTTTAAATGTAAGTAATTTCTTTCTTTTTCATCAAATGGTCAGTGCTTAACCACCAGAAGATAAATATTAATATGAATATTACATGAGCTATTTAAATTTCCATTAATTAACAAATCATTTTTTCTGTTACCCCAAAATCTGGGAAACAAATACATTTTGTTTAAAACACTGATTTTACTAAAATATGTGCAAAAATTGAAAAAATAGCTTGTTGTTATTTACTTGTCTCCCCACCATAGCACAGGTCTAAATAATACTGCATCTTCAGTGTCACAATTTTAAGCAATTTTGGGAATAGGGGGTATCTTGTAGTAATAGGGCTTCACACAATATGTGGTATGCACAGCTATATATTTTGTTTTGGTGAACTATATCAGTTCTATAGATTAGGATTTTAATAGTTGGATGCAGTCAAGAAGGTCAAAACCTCTGAGGTGGGTTAGACCGAAATTATTATAAATATCATTGATGTGTTTAAAACTAGCTTCTTTACATGCAAGATTATTTTTATGTTTCATAATAGTTTAACTTAACTTACAGTTCTCACAGCAAAAACATGTTATTTGTGCCTCTAGTGTACTGTGTTATAGGAATGTGTCTAATCTGTTCCCTTCAAGAAGCGTATTTATTCTATATTAAAAAAAAAAATAATAAAAATTATTAAAGTGCTATACTGTTAAAACATTCCTAAAGAGATTTATAAAGGTTATTCTTCCTGTTATTCTGGTATTCAAAGTTATTCTGACCTTTTTTCATCCGAGTTTCCCGCACACCAATCCTGTTTTTCAGCCCCACAAAGCTCTTCCTTTTCTGGTACTATTAAAATCACCTAGTGGACAGCCCAGAATGCAATGCTTAACACTCGAAAATAATTCAAACACCATCTTTAAGCATTAATAACCTTAAATATGGTGTTATGCTTCGACAACTCTACACAAGTACAAACCATTTTGTTAAGGAATAATAAAATGGGTCAAAATCAAATGTTCTTCAAACACAGTAATCCAGATAAATGCTTCATTCTCTGCTATGAAACTCTATGACATTACAGATTATCCATTACCATTCAGTGGTGACAGCTGAACCTTCTTACCCTGGGGTAACATTGACACACGGACCAGATGACTCCCAAGCCCATCATTAGGACCCCTATAGAACAGAAAGTGGCAAACACCTGTAGCTCCTCCACAGCCATCAAGAACATACCCAACGCCACCAACGCCATCCCCAGAATGATGAGTCCATAGCGGTATGGCTTGATCTCTGCCATGGGTTGAGGATTGGAGGTCCAATGTTGGTTAACTAAGTTAAATGGAAAAGTGCAGGTGAAAATGTGGAGCTTTATGGCTGCTCCCCCATAGAGGTGAAGGACAAACTTGAGGGCAGGAGTGAGTGGCAGGACGCAGGACCAGTGGGAAACTACGATCTGCATCATTGAACCTGTAATGGGTATCGGTCAGTGACCTTCCCCCAGGCAAAAGTAGAATTGGCTTGAGCAATCTTACTACGTTTCTTTGCAGAATACTGGAATTTTAATGATTTAGCAGGTGAGAAATACAAGTACAACAACAACAACAAAAACAGTTCACAATGCAAATCAACAAAAGAGTTTTAGTGTCATCTATTGGTATTCATGATAAGGTGATAACAAAACGGACAAGTAATACACTTTAACAACACAATATTTAAATGACAAAATGCAGCATTAATAAATCAATGTGATACAACTGATACTGAACAGAAGTGGTTATAGTTGGCCTTAAAGTGACAGATATTAACTGTAAAAACATTGAACTGTAAAAACATATTGCAAGTTTCAGAGCTCAAAACATCCTCCTCACTGCAAAAAGAGCATTTGTTGAAAACGAAGGTGCCAAAACAACTTATTCTTCTTCCTCCACATTGTGATGTCATACTGTGGTAGACATTTGCATCTGACTGCCTCCACAACAACACATCAACGCTTACATTTTCCATTCCGTAGCCCCGCCCAGTACAGTGAACAGAGAGATGACAATGAGAGAGCCGATCATTATACAGTGGGCATTTACTGTCAAGTCTTAAAAGAGAAGCAGCACCAAAACTGGGTGTTTGGTGCTGCTGGGTCAGAATGGGCTGGAAAATTATCATGTTTCACAAATATATGACATGACCCCTTTAAATACTATTCGGTGTCATATTTAGGGGGCCAAAAAGTAAAGCTGCTGGAACCCTATTGTTATTGTACAGATTTTCTTCTTTTTCTTCTTCATTTAAACATATTTTCAAACATAACATAAGTTGTGGAGACACCAAACTTGGCAGGATGATCCCAAGTTTTTTCAGCCATTTTGAATTTTTTGAAAAACATACTTTTTTGAACTCCATCTAGACCATTAGTCTGATCGGCATGCAATTTGGTATACCTCATCTACAGACCCTCCTGAAAAAAAGTTATCAAAAGAATTTAGATACGTCAAATAGTTCGAAAATATTAACAATAACATTCTTTAGGTTTAATGCGATTTGAGTAATTGATCAATATCTACTCATCGTAAACTCCAAATGTAACCAAATTCGGTGCACATACTCAACAGGACGTTTAGAAGATGTCAGCAATGTTTCATACAATTCCACCCCTAGGGGCGCTACAGCTAAAAAACTGTCATAACTTCATAACTAGTAGTTACTAATTGGTAGTTACTGTTGATTAAGTTTTCAATTTAAGCATTTCCAAAAATGTAGGGGTGAAAAAATTACAAATTTTTGATGAAAAATTTCATGCTGCGTTCTCAACAATGTAAAAAGATTCCTGTCTACTGCATCATATCATAATGTTTTCCAAATTGTGATGTCTAAAACTAAATACTGAAGTTGGAATAATAAGCCCATAGTATAAGATTCTTGTCAATTAAGGCACTTAATTACCTTCAAAATAGGTTACAAACAGGTTACAAAACAAGATTCTAAGACCAGTACTTCATTTATATAAAAAATAATTCCTTCTTTCCTAAAGCAAAATTGTATTTAGGGTTCAGTCCTTCATTAACATTGGCTTTTCTCTATCGGTATCAGTGGTGGAGCTAGGAGGTGGACAGGGCCTTTTGCAATTTTTTGTCTTGGGCACAATTTAGTTAAGTCTTTCTACATCTTAAACCCCCCCGCTGGACCCTCCCAGCCACCTCTGTGTAAAACTCCTGGCTCCGCCCCTGGTCGTACCCACAGCAGTGGTTATAGTTGGTCGATAGCTGTAGTGGTCTTCATAACAGTCTCATAGGATGGTGGTGGCTCCATTTGCCAGGGAGGAGGGGTTCCTGGCAGGCTGAGCTCAATGGGTTCTGAGAGGGGAGGCGGCTGAACTGCACTGCTTTGCTCTTTTATAGCCCTGCGGATCCTATCCAGTCTCCTGGGGAAAGGGAAGAGCAATAACTCTTGAGTAACTTCATAATAGTATTAAGTATTAAAAAGTATTATATGTGGCTAAATTATGTGATTAGATATTTATGTAAATAAAGAATATAAACAACACCCTTTCTTTAGTAAAGAACCAAAGTATATTTATGTCTCTGTCCACCCATGCACACCTTCTGCATACTTCAGAACTACTGTAGACGATGGAGCCATGGCCTTGGCTGGTTTTGATTGAACTGTGCAGTGGAAAATGTGCATTGGCAGCTAGACACATTTTGGGATCAATTGTGATGATTTAGGTGTGGTTTCGCACACTTTAGAAATCCCATTCCTTATCTTTTGTAACAAAATGGTCACACGGGAAGACGACATGGTCACATAGGATCGGCCACATTACGCTGACTCACCGGCAAGCAACATCTCCTATCAGACATATTTACACTGGCTCCAGCATGTTTACCTTCCCCTGTGGCATGAACAGATGTGTGTTATGTCCAGCCCATGTGCTCAGATCTCGCGTTGAAACCAGGATGTATTAGAATTTGCATAATCGCATTCATCAGTGACAAGCGTGATTTGGCGCGATTAGCATTTTTTCCTTTATCATTACAATTATACTCCACTGATGGTTAGGTTTAGGTTTGAGGTTTTGACTCCCCTGTGTACATTTCACCTGGAAAATGGAACTCACATGTGCCCATATGCCAAGCAACACTTACCACTAGTTGCAGTGTTTCACATTAGGGAAAGCACAGACCGATTTTAGCTAAAAGGTCAATCCACTGTTTCTAATTTTACTGTGAGATGAAAATGACTGTCCAAACTTAATCATTCAATCAAATCAGTGAGAACTAAGTGACAGGAGGTCAAAAGATTTGCTGCTGAAATCTGTGGCCGAAGCTGTGGTGAAATGTCCATAATGTGGTACTTTTTGTAAATTATGTAACAGTCAATAGAAATGCATATTTTATTAACCGTACTCACTAACCCAAACCCCAACCCTAAACCTAACTGTCAGTGGAGAAAAGAAAGCAACCTCTGAATCACTTTCACCATTATTTATTTGAATGTGATTGCTTCCTGGTTTCCATGTGACCAGAACCCATGCCTCTAAAGTTGCTTGTGCAACGTGGTATCAGTATTGCCGTAGGGAAAGGTGATCACATTTGAATTGATGCGAAAATGTCTGATGGGGGGCGATGCTTGTCAGTAATTTGGCAGATTTCAGGGTACACAAACAAACGGAAGCATAATGTCAATTTCCAGTGTGATCATGAAGGCCTGTTCCTGGATGTCCACACAGGCCTGAACATTAGATGAGTTCCATCCTACTTGACAGCTGTTTAGGAGCTTTTATTCTGCTACAGGCTAACTTAACTGACTGTACAAAGTTTTGTAAGTTGGAATTTGGAATGATCAATGACGTAAAAGTTAAGTCAGGCTATACGGCCTATATTTTATATGTTAATTCATAAATTACTAAATAAGAATAACATAACATTCTTTCATTATTTGAAAGTATGTTAAAACACCAATAGTGTTTCTAAATGAAGTTCAAAGCAGAGAACTTCTTACACTGTTTTTGTTAATCTTTGAAAAATGTGGATCCAGCTGCGAGTTCAAAAACACGGCAGAGTGATGCTGACTAAGTGTTTACCATTCCCTTAAAACTATTGTACTCCGGTCGCCAAAAAAGGAGGGGTGGGGAGAAGGGGGGACCCCTAGGCACTGATTTGATGGCTTCAGCATGTTGCATGAAACCAAAATTCCCCTCTCAAGCCCTCCCTCCTCCTTTTTGGGCTTGTGTACAATGTTGACTGCTCTGTTAACGTTTATGCTCTCATCAAGCAATTCGAATGAGCCGCTTTGATTCCTTTGATGATTTGATTTCCCTATCTTCCACAGCATGATTCTCAAAAAATAAAAAATAAAACATTCTAGTCCAAACTATGTCTAATCATGACTTAGTAGTATTTACATGACAATGAACCCTTACTCTTTCTCTCATTCTCTCTTTCCTCATGGAACATTGAAAGAATTTGGAGCCAGCTGCTCAGTCTTTAACGTAAACATTAGCTTGCCATAACATTTTATCTTATTTTTCCCATGAATAACATGAAAGAACTAGCCTATATTTATAAGTGTTGAAACATTTAAAATTTAAATTGTTTCTGATTGCTTTGATAAAATCAGCCTAGTCTGATAGAATGAACATTACAATATCTACATTTTTGCAAACTGAGTTTTACATGCCATGTTCTAAATTTCATTGCAGTTTCCTGGTAAAATTTACACCAGAGGCATTACAACATCTGTGCATTTTAATCATTTTCACAAAGGCTGGGAGTTGTTAAAAAAAAATGAATTAATCATACAATTTTCTGTGATTAATCGCAATTAAATTATAGTACATGACACATAACAACATTTAAAAAATCATTATAAATATATTTACATTATACTTGGTATCCAAGAACTTGCAAGAACTTAATTAAAATAAATAAATGTGTACGTGTAACAAATCAGGTTCTTAATGTGGAAAGGAGGAAGCGGGGACCAGGTGAACAATCCACGTTAGACATTTAATGAACACTTTTAAGTGTGTAACAAAAGCTTGCTTTGCAGCAGACACGTTCGACATAAAGACACACACAGACAGCTTCGTGCCTCTCTCTCTCGAACTGCGACTCCGGCTCCACCTCATCCCTCTCCTGGCTGATTGCGATCATCCTCCCCCAGCCTTCCCCCTTGGCCTATGACTCATGAGCGCGCATCACAGAGATGTACGGAAGTGAACATTTGTAGTTATAAAGTATATAAGTATTGTTTTGTTTCTAAAACTATTATTTTGATGTACCCTAAATATGTATTTTGGACTGTCAAAGAGTACATTCACAAAGTTGGAGGCCTGAAATGAAATCCTAAAAATTTTAAATTCTGTTTTGATGAAGAAAGAAACTCAGATACATCTTGGATGGCCTGAGGGTGAGTAAATGATAGGGTTGGGCGATGTCCCCTAAATTGGCAGTTGACGATGTTGACAGTAAAACATTGCGATGGACGATGATATCGTCGGGGAGGGGGATTATATAATTTCATATAATTAAAAAAAATTATAATTTCGTTATTTTACTAACCCAACGAATGGCTCGTCGGCGCTTTATCAGTAGGTTGCACGACACGTGAAGCATTTTTTTTTTTTTTAGCTTTCACTTAAGAAGAGTTGTGCACTTTTTATTTTAATATATCTCTTTACATAAATATATTTTCCACTTAAAAACTATAATTTCGTTATTTTACTCACTGATGAGCAAAAGGTCGAGGCAGAAATGACCATGTACCTGCAGGAAATGGCCATTGATGGGGAAGAGGACCCGCTGACTTGGTGGAAAACGAACGACAAAAGGTTTCCGTTCATGGCAAGATTAGCACGGAAATATCTGTGCATATGTGCTACCAGTACTCCATCGGAGCGGGTCTTCAGCACAGCGGGGTAGTGTAGTTACTCCAATCCGCAGCTTATTAAAACCAGATAAAGTGAATATGTTGGTATTTCTGGCCAGAAACATCGAAATTTAAACATGGTCTATGGTGAAAGATATTAGACTTCTTTACGCATTTTTCAGCCATCCGTTATGGAGCTATTCGATTTTGCATATTATTTTTTAAACGTTCATTTGTGTAGTTCATATGACCACTTTACAATATTTCAATAACATAATTTATTTTGTAGCCTGTGCTGAAGTTAATTGTGCTGCTAATTATAAGTGAAATGTTAATGCCGAGTTTCGGTCTGAGTGTTGTACCCATTTCATTTGTTGTTCTTCTATGTTTTAATAAATGTGTGTTATTCATATTCACCTTGTTTCTTTCATTTGATTTGACATTATGGATTTATGGCCAAGGAAATTTTTCTTTAAAAGTATTAACCAGACAAAAGTTATTTGACGTTCGCTGGTCTGGGTTTATCTTAAACTGCTGCTTCAGTGTATACAAGAGCTGTGTGACAATGAGCAAGATTTTCTGAGACACTACAACTACTAATAATTAATTAATAAAGGCTATTTTCTTGTAGCCTACAACATAAAATATTTTAATCTAAATGTACAGTGTAAGACATGTAAAAAAAAAGACAAGAAGCTAACAATGTCAAGATCAGTATTTGTGTAGCCTGCCTGACACGGTATTTTCACAGACTAACACGTCACGTCTCTGGCATATACAGTATTTAAAATAGCATATATGCATTAGTTATATTCTCAATTTAATTTACAGAGCAATCCCTGCAAAGTTTTTAGGTTAACTATAGAAGAGACTAGGATTAGTGAGTCACACTAGCAAGACTCGCAAAAGGGGGCGTGGCATCACGATGGTGGCTCTACATCGTGATGTTGGTCAGCCATCACGATGGACGATGATATCGTCCATCGGCACAACCCTAGTAAATGATCAGCAAATTTTCATTTTTGGGAGAACTATTCCTTTAAGTATACATTGCCGATGCATTATTAGACACTATACATGCAAATATAAACGCAGTGAATGCTGAAGTTTAATTTGCAGTTTAAAATCTAAAAAACTATTATTTTCTATGGCCGTTGTTCAGTCTCTACAAGTATACAGTCCCTGTCTGCAGCTTGCTGAACAGTCAGATCCTTCTCAGTCTCTATTGCGCACACATGGACTGAGAAGGATCTGACTGTTCAGCAAGCTGCTTTCCCTTTTGACACAGGTTCAGGTGACAGTAATTGCGAATTTACAGGTGATGTGAAGAGATACAACAGCTTGCCCGTATCTCTTGCAAACCTGGTTTATCGCTTGCAGGCAAAATCTCAATTCTCCATACAGTAAATCCGCTGCCGTCTTTATTATGCAGGAGACATGTGTCACGTGTAATGAATAAGCATGCACTGCTTCACACAATCAGTTTCTGTGCAAGTATGTGCAGTCGTGTCGAGCGTGTACCTCCTGAAAATTTATATATGCCAATTTTAGCCACAGAAAGTGGGGAAAACATCAATGTAGTTTTGTTCCTGGCAGGCAGCAGATGCCCTAACCCCACACCCACCCTGAGCAGAGCCTGTAATACTGGGTAGCCTGCCAGGAACATTTCAAGACACATTTCTCCCATCGCATGAAGGCTCAGGGAGTAAAGAAAAAAATAAAACGGATATTAGATTTATTGTGTATTTATTGTGTGATTAAATAAAAACTATTAATCACAGAAATTAAAGTGTTTTATTTCCCAGTCCTAATTTCCAAACAAATCACAAATACAATGGCTGATTATGACTTTATAAACACTTTACTCACACACTGCTATGTAATGATGTCAACACTTTTACTCTAACATGCAATTTGAAAACCAATAAATTTTAATGCTTTTATTACAAACCCACTAACATTAACACACTTTTTTCTGTATAATTAACGTCTGCATTAGCTCACCTGATAGAGTGTTACATTTTGGACTTTAAAAACCAAGGTCTGAGTCCAGCCAAGCACACAAGATAACATTTCAGACGAAAGTGTCATAGAAGCGTCACAAAATGACGTGGTCGCTTCAGAAATTGTGCTTTTCATGTCACATTTACTTTTAGAAACCTATTGGTTAGGTTTAAGCTAAAGTTTTAGTTTAGGGAGATACATTTTACTCATTTAAACCTCTTATCTAACATTCACCTTAAAACCTCTTCTGACTAAGACACCATTTTGCTTGCTTTTAGCATCCCCCGCTGGACATTTCACTGGGAAACTGCAGCGAAATGTGTAAGGAAGCACAAAATTTTGTTTTGTAAAAATATTGCGATGGTAACTTAATCTTCATGAGATCAGGCTTGAGTCAGTAAGCTCAAACAAAAAATGAATCATTCAGTATAACATTGTTTATAGAAGGAGAGAAAAAACATTGTTGAATGTACAATGTAAAAAAGTATAGGCCTACACTTTTAATGCAGGTTCTTTAGTCAAAAACTTAAATTCTATAACACAAAAACAAGTTTTACTGTACTTGAGACACAATGGCAGAGGGCAATATTATCAGTGAATAACAACTTAAATTTGGGTCTGTTTATCATACAAAGTGATCATATGCCTTTAAAAGACTTTGAATTGGAGGCTCACAAGTCATACAGACTACTTTTATAATATTTGTAAAATAAAATTTAATCTCCTTTCATTTACATTTTATGGAAATTAGCTGCTTCGTCAATATGCATAAGATTCCCTTTTATTTTTCCACTGAAGAAAACTGTATTGGTCTGGACTGATATGAGGGTAATCAAATTATTATAAAATTATTATTTTTAGGTTAACTATTCCTTTAAGTACAATCAAAAGTGCAGACACATTGACAAATCCATGCAAATCTCTAAACTCTTTTTGACATTTTTCATGGTCTACACTCTTATATCACAAATCAGAATCTCATTATTATAAACATGCTGCATATACTGTTCCTCGTTACTCTTGCTATAAAGAGGAATATATAGACCTTCTATTCCTAATAGTACATAGTGTTCGTCCTAATTACAATATGTTTAAATAGTGACAGCAACAGTTAGTTAATGAACAGGGACTGTACATCATCTAAGGCTGCAAACTCTCCCTTTCTTCATTGCTGACCTACTTCTGTAATCAGAACATTTGTTTCTTCTGCTTAGCTTCGGCTTTCAAACTGAGAGTGGACGGAGAAGAGACAGAGCACCTCCTGAGTCTGCTTGTTTAACAAAACTGAGATACACTGGTTAATACGAAACCACCAATGAACGTATAATTTTTCAGCATTCTTATGCTTTCCATTACATGTTTATCTTTTTCAGCAATCATAGTTGGGGTTATTACTGGTGCTTGCTAAGTCAAGCATCACTAGTATTGCACATACTTCCAGTTAGGGTTTTTCAAAGCCCCTAATTATTACCTAAAGAATTTCACTTCGGTGAATAACCACATTTTTTTACGTGTTATGATTTGTTTTTAATAAGTTTTATGTCTACAACTCTGTCTCTCTGTTTGTATCTCGTCTACACAGTGTTCTGAAAACTTGATTTAATAATCACATACACCATGAAATGCATCTTGTGTATAACTGCCAGGTTTTTTGGCTTAACATCTCCATCTTTATAGTATCTGCTCAATATCTGGTGCAACATTATTCTATTAAAACACAGTTAAAACCCCTTTGATCTTTGCCTACACTATGGCTGGCTGGAATTAGTAGTTCACACAAAAATATAAATGATAAGATTCTGTCACCTTCATGTCATTCCAAACCTTTTTAACACAAAAGGTGTTAGGCTCAGTCACCATTCACTTTCATTGCATCTTTTTTAACATACAATAAGAGTGAATGGTGACTGAGCCATTCATTTTGTCTAACATCTTCCTTTTTGTTCCACAGAAAAAAGAAAAGTCATACGGGTTTGCGACAACATGAGGTTGAGTAGATGATGATTCCTTTAACGCTTACCTTTGCACAAAATTGGTTCAAAGTTTGAGTCTTACCTCTGCACAGCAATGGCTTGATGATGGGTGTAGCGGGTGCCTGTTCGAGGGTGTAGCAGGAAGTGAACTGGCACAGCGACGTGGCTGGATTTGATGACCATGCAGAGTGCATGGATGAGGATGAAGAGGCCCAGGCACACCATGAACATGCCAAAAAGAACAAGGTACAAATGCATCGTGATCATGGCGAGTAACAGGCCTGCCACCGCAAGCAAGATCCCCAATGAAACTTGCCATCTGTGCTGTAAAGACATATTGTCTGTTCAGGCTACACCATCACAAGTATTCACACGTCCACCTAGCTTATAATACCAGGCGTATCACTGGACATGTGTTTATGAGAGTGTGGGTATGTGTTTGAAGTCGTGATGCATGGAGAACAGCACAAAAGTCCGGTCCAGCTCTGGTGTGAGCTCACATCCCTGGAAATTCCACAAAGAGATTGCAGACTGCCCTACACAGAGAGCAAAAAAGAGTGTGAACATTATACATCATAGAAAAACACAAATAGAGAAGATAACTTATGTAATGTCACATAACAAAGAATTAAAACTTAGCATTGATTTTTTCCAGGATGAACATGCAATTTTATTTAAAAAAGAATAAACAAAGCAATGCACAGAATACAACAATAGGCAACAAATATTAAAAACAAGAAAACAAATATGCATGAAACATATTGAAATGTTTAGAAAGAGAGTAAAAACACTAAATCTGCAAGCCATTATGGTAAAACATTCCATTAAGGTTTAAGTCATCAACTTTAGTTAATTAAAAGCATTCAGTCTCATGAACAAACAATGAAACAATGGTTAAAAAAAGAAATCACATCTACACTCCATACCCCATAATGACAAAACAAAAGTGGTTAAAGGAACTCCCTGCAGAGCTCAGAGACAGGATTGTTTCAAGGCAATGATCTGGGGAAGGCTACCATTTTTGTGCTGCCTTGACCGTTCCTAAGAGCACAGTGGCCTCCATAATTCTTAAATGGAAGTCTGGAACAACCAGGACTCTTCCTAGATCTGGCCGCCCGGCCAAATTGAGCAATCGGGGGAGAAGGGCCTTGGTAAGAGAGGTGACCAAGAACCTGATGGCCACTCTGGTTGAGCTCCAGAGGTCATGTGTGGAGATGGGAGAAATTTGCAGAAGGACAACCATCACTGCAACACTCCACCAATCTGGGCTGTATGGGCTATCAGTGCAAGACACATGAAAGCCTGCTTGGAATTTGCTTGGACTCCCAGACTGTGAGAAACAAGATTCTCTGTTCTGGTGAAATGAAGAACTGTTTGGCCTCAATTCCAAGTGTCATGTCTGGAGGAAACCAGGCACCACTCATCACCTGCGCAATACCATCCCAACGGTGAAGCATGGAGGTGGTAGCATCATGCTGTGGGGGTGTTTTTCAGCGGAAGGGTCTGGGGGACTGTTCAGGGTTGAAAGAAAGCTGAACGCAGCAATATACAGAGATATCCTTAATGAAAACATGGTTCAAACATGAGGCTCAGGACCTCAGACTGGGTCAAAGATTAACCTTCCAACAGGACAATGACCCTAAGCACACAGCCAAGACAATTCAAGAGTGTCTTAGGGACAACACCATGAAAAACCTTAAGTGACCCAGCCAGAGCCCAGACTCTAAATACTGATGTCAATGTGATATTTCAGTTTTTCTTTTTAATAAATTTGCAAAGTTATAAAAAATATTATTTTTTTTGCTTTGTCATTATGTGATAAGGAGTGTAGAATGATGTGGGGGAAAATAATGTACAGAATTTTAGCATAAGGCTGCAACATAAAAGGGGTCTGAATACTTTCTGAATGCACTGAATATATATATATATATATATATACATGTACAGGTGCTGGTCATATAATTAGAATATCATCAAAAAGTTTATTTATTTCAGTAATTCCATTCAAAAAGTGAAACTTGGATATTATATTCATTCCTTACACACAGACTGATATATTTCAAATGTTTATTTCATTTAATAGTGATGATTAAAACTGACAACTAATGAAAATCCCAAATTCAGTATCTCCAAAAATTAGAATATTACTTAAGACCAATTCAAAAAAAGGATTTTTAGAAATGTTGGCCAACTGAAAAGTATGAACATGAAAAGTATGAGCATGTACAGCACTCAATACTTAGTTGGGGCTCCTTTTGCCTGAATTACTGCAGCAATGTGGCGTGGCATGGAGTCGATCAGTCTGTGGCACTGCTCGGGTGTTATGAGAGCCCAGGTTGCTCTGATAGTGGCCTTCAGCTCTTCTGCATTGTTGGGTCTGGCGTATCGCATCTTCCTCTTCACAATACCCCATAGATTTTCTATAGGGTTAAGGTCAGGCGAGTTTGCTGGCCAATTAAGAACAGGGATATCATGGTCCTTAAACCAGGTACTGGTAGATTTGGCACTGTGTGCAGGTGCCAAGTCCTGTTGGAAAATGAAATCTGCATCTCCATAAAGTTGGTCAGCAGCAGGAAGTATGAAGTGCTCTAAAACTTCCTGGTAGACGGCTGCGTTGACCTTGTACCTCAGAAAACACAGTGGACCAACACCAGCAGATGACATGGCACCCCAAACCATCACTGACTATGGAAACTTTACACTGGACTTCAAGCAACGTGGATTCTGTGCCTCTCCTCTCTTCCTCCAGACTCTGGGACCTTGATTTCCAAAGGAAATGCAAAATTTACTTTCATCAGAGAACATAACTTTGGACCACTCAGCAGCAGTCCAGTCCATTTTGTGTTCTGACGCTGTGTCTTGTTCAAGAGTGGCTTGACACAAGGAATGCGACAGCTGAAACCCATGTCTTGCATACGTCTGTGTGTGGTGGTTCTTGAAGCACTGACTCCAGCTGCAGTCCACTCTTTGTGAATCTTCCCCATTTTAGAATGGGTTTTGTTTCACAATCCTCTCCAGGGTGAGGTTATCCCTATTGCTTGTACACTTTTTTTCTACCACATCTTTTCCTTCCCTTCGCCTCTCTATTAATGTGCTTGGACACAGAGCTCTGTGAACAGCCAGCCTCTTTAGCAATGACTTTTTGTGTCTTGCCCTCCTTGTGCAAGGTGTCAATGGTCGTCTTTTGGACAGCTGTCACGTCAGAAGTCTTCCCCATGATTGTGTAGCCTACAGAACTAGACTGAGAGACCATTTAAAGGCCTTTGCAGGTGTTTTGAGTTAATTAGCTGATTAGAGTGTGGCACCCGGTGTCTTCAATATTGAAACTTTTCACAATATTCTAATTTTCTGAGATACTGATTTTGGGGTTTTTCATTAGTTGTCAGTTATAATCATCAATTAAAAGGAATGAACACTTGAAATATATCAGTCTGTGTGGAATTAATGTATACATTATCCAAGTTTCACTTTTTGAATGGAATTACTGAAATAAATCTACTTTTTGATTTGAGTCAATAAATAAAGAAAATATCAGAATACAGATTGCTGCTTGTGCTATTACTCACAATTCCTAATTTCAAATGTAACACTCCCCTCCAAGTTTTTATTGATGGAAAATCATCAATGAATTTGTCATATCTGCCCCGCAATCACATGGTTATTTTCTCAAGACCACTGAATCGAACCTGTGTCACTGTGTGTCATACTGTTGATTATGGTTATCTGTTTGTTAAGAATGCATTGTGAACATCCATAATCCTGACCATTTAGAGCCTTTTAGGCTGAGTAGCCTGGCAGGAACAACTCGGGGCACCTTCCCCCCATCGCGATCATGCCAGCTCGGGGCTGGTGGCACAATTCGGAGAACCTTTCTCCCATCGCGAACTTGCGAGCTCTGTGCAGAGGCGATCGATCAGGTACCCTGTTGTGCCACCCCAGAGAGCGTTGCCGCCCTATAGGCGCCTGCTTATATCCCCTATGCCAGGATCCGCTACTGACCAGGATTACTAAATGCTGTAACTGTATTATTCATAGATCAAATTTATGTTTTCTATTGCGTTAATCTTAAGGTGAAAAAGTTCAACCTTACAGTAAAGTATTACCATTTTACTATTAATTAATTACTATTAATTAAAATAGACCCAATAGTCTTACAAAATATTACAGCCAACAACAAAAATAACATTACAAATCAATTGAAACAATTACAATTAGCTATCATATTCGAACGTTATTTTATTCCTATTTTAATAAAGATCGCAACCAATTTTATTCATATTAATGTATATTCATTAACGTCTTCGTGTGAAATGCATACCTTGTCTTGTTGACACAGTCTCGAGATGCATTTGTTAAAAGCATGAGGTTAATCATCAGTAGATGATTGTCAGCGGCGTCTCCTTTTCATATAATGAACTTCAACAGATCTAAGCGCAATGAATCTCTGCTTGTGTCATTATAACTCAACGTGGATAATCATTTCCTATGCACTCTTCCCTTTATCACGGAATTCCCGACGCGGTCAGCCATTTCCATAAAGAGAACGACTCATTCATGGAAACACGAAGTCGTCTAATAGCCTACCCATCAGTGTCAGTAGATGTGCAATCTATTTCTTCTGTTTCGAAGTGCATGTAGATATAAAGAGGAAGTGGCAGAGTTTATGGGCGGAGGTCGAGAAATCCTGGCCGGGCGTGGAAGAGTCGAGAGGGATTTTTAATGACATTCCCGTTCTGAGATTTCTAACATCAAGTTGCATTAAACATAATCAAGTGTTGCTGTCACAGTGTGCGAATTATAGGACGAGATGGGGCAAGACAATCCGTGAATCATTCGTTAATTTCATCACTTTGCAATTAAAAATTGTAAAAACAAAAACCGACTTATTTCATTGTTCGTTTACAAAACCAATATTGAAAAAAAAAAATAAATAAAATAAAAATGAAATAATGTCTTGTTTTTCGTAATTTTGATTTAATTGTCAAGATATAATTGGAAATTGAAAAAAATAAAAATAGCCACGGGACACTGTGCGTTTTGAATATTTGATTTCACTAATATATATATGGCTTGAATATTTGATTCGCACATATGGGTGGACCTGAAACACCCCTTTCTTCTGATTGGTCAACCGCCACCGTCAGCTTCCTCAATTCTGTGAGACAGAATAAAAGTTCTCTGCTGTTTAATTGTTCAGATTAATTCGTCTTAGTTAATATACAATTCGTTACCATTTGTTGGGACAGCACAACCAATCAGAGTGTCAGACTGGGTGACGTCATTCGATTCAATTTCCTGTGAGTTGAGAGCAGGATTATAGAGGAGGGTGGGCTCATGCTGTTTGTAGATTTTTACAAAGCATTTGACACCGTTGAACATCCATTCATTTTACAGTCCCTTAAAAAAATCGGTTTTGGTGAGTTTTTTTCCTCAGCTATTATAAGTCTATAACAATAGTAATAGCTCAATTAGACTAACAGGTGGTATGTCTCCCAGGTTCAATGTCTCTAGAGGCATCCGACAAGGGTGCCCGGCTTCGCTTTACCTCTTCCTATTGGTAGCCCAGCTTTTGTCTGATCATATTAAATCAAGTGAGATAAACGGCATCAATATATTAGGTAGAGAGCTTATTATATCTCAACTGGCGGACGACACCACTCTCTTTCTTAGAGATGAATATCAAGTCTCTGTTGCAATAAATACCATAGAAAAATTTTCCATGGCCTCTGGCTTAAGGCTGAATATCAATAAGTGTGAAATCATGTCTATTATGGACTGCATGAAATCTTCCATTTGTAGTATCCCAGTCAAAAGTGAACTTGTTCACTTAGGTATCACAATTACCAAGGACTAACAAAAAAGGACTTTATTGAACTTCAACCCTATTATTCAAAGAACCAGGAAAAAGCTGAACCAGTGGCTGTTACGGGATCTCTCCCTCAGAGGCAGAACCCTACTGTCTAAGGCAGAAGGTTTATCACGGTTAACATATCCAGCTCTATCTCTGTATGTGGACAAAAAACATATTACTGAGATTGACAAGCTTCTTTTTAACTTCTTATGGAAAAATAGAACTCATCATGTGAAGAAGTCTGTTCTAACAAACGACTATGGAAAGGGTGGATTAAACTTTATCGATTTCTGTACTCTTAATAATACTTTTAAAGTAAATTGGTTGAAACATTTCTTTAAAAACCCTAATTCTATTTGGAATGTCATACCATGTCATATGCTGTCAAAACTGGGTGGGTTGAGCTATTTCTTAACCTGTAATTATAATATTGATAAAGTCCCGATAAAAATGTCAGCCTTTCACCGCCAGGCCTTCCTTTCATGGTCTCTTATTTTCAAACACAACTTTTCACCCAACAAATATTACATATGGAACAACAAAGACATATTGTTTAAACACAAATCTTTATTTATTGATTACTGGTTTAATAATAACATTATTTTTGTTGACCAATTATTTAACAGGGATGGTTGTCTTTACTCTTATAATGAGTTTCTAGAAGAATACAAAATTCCTGTGTCTCCTGGAGATTATGCCAAAGTCTTTAGAGCAATTTCTTCTGGTGTTTGCATGTTATATAGAGCTCAACCAAGATTGGACACACAACAGCTAACTTTGTTATCGCTGACTAACACTTCAGTTGGTAAGATTTGTTTTTCTTGTAACAATGGTAAGAACAATAAACTAATTAAAGCCCAGTTCAAAACAGATATTATCACAGTCCCATATGTGGTTCCATACTGGAATAAATTTGTGAAAAACATTGACTGGAAGAAGGTCTGGCTCTTACCCAACCGATATTTGCTGACCAACAAAATTAGAGAAATATCGTTTAAAATAATTCATAAGTTTTACCCGTCTAATGATCATATTGTTAAAAAATGTAAAAAAGACATTGATGTAATGTGCACTTTCTGCTCTATGAGTATTGAAACAGTTACCCATTTGTTTTGGCACTGCCCTTTTGTCCAAAGTTTCTGGTCTGATATTTGTAATTTTATTGCAGAAAAAATTGAGAAAGATTTCAAGTTGTTTTGGAAGGATGTTCTTTTTGGCCTTTATGACCTCAACAGAACTAAGACTAGGCCAAATGAAACTTTCATTATTAATCTCATTATTCTCTTGGCAAAATTTTACATTCATAAATGTAAGTTTGCGCATTCCAAAACATCTTTTATTGCTTTTAACAATGAGGTCAAGCAATATGTCAACACGCTTAAGTATTCTCTTAATCAAAAGGCAACAAAAACTGTGAATGTGTGTAAACAATTTGATATCTTTTTGTAAATCCGTATGTACTTCCCCTAGCAAAATGTGATGATGTGAGTCTTTTGTTTATGTTTTTGTTTATGTTAAAACACCCGCAATGTTGGAAACTGCACAATGTATTATTTTTATAATGGAGATGAACGTTCCTGTAAACTGTGCAATTGTTGAATAAAAAAAAAAAAAAAAAAAAAAAAAAGAGAGCAGGAATATCACTTAGTCTTCCTAGCACATGTACTGAATTTAACTATTACTCCATTAAGGTGAATATGTGTGGAGTTTGTGCATCATTGACAACATGTAAGTCCTTTAATGAGTGTTGTTTATTGAATGTCATAATGATAGCAGTGGTTAATAAGTTCCCGTGAATTTGTTTGTTCGTTAAGTGATGACAGTAATAGTGCCTTGACTAAGCTGTTCATTAAACTCATATTTAGGGTATACTTGAGTTTATTACAATATTGGTTGTTGATTGATGCTTCCAGTACTTATACATTTATATGTTAGAATATTGTATAAATCCGTTCAGTTATATGGTTATTTATCAGATTGTGCAATGATTTAGCAAAGACTTCTGTACAGACAATTCCGTTTATGAGCGCCATGCGCCATCTAGCGGGGAAAGGTGGTACTAATGCCAAAGAATTCATGTTCCATTCAGTGTTATTGTTGATGGAAATTGTTGATATTTGTCTAATTATTATCTATTATGTATTATTTCAGAACACATACACTGCACTACCTCACATAGCACTACTGTGAAGATTATTTCAAGTAATGCCCTGTGGTCTGGCTGTGCTGTTTTTAAATTAAATGCTGAACATTTAATTAAAGACTGTTCATTTTGATATCCTGCCTCCTGTGTTCTGACCGTCACACCAGTGCGAATACAACTACCTTTAGACCAATGCAATATAGTCCCGAGTAAACTCGGTCACTAAATCTGATCCTTTGAGCTGGATCTGTGTGTTTACACTGGAACAGAATGTAATCCTAAACGTTCAGTCTGCCATCCAGCATACTTGGAAGAATTTGAAGTTCAGCATCCAAATCAAACTAGAGCTTCTTTGACTGCACAGCAGCCACATGGGCGAGAATATTACCAGCATAGTGATAAAAGGATGGCTCACAGGCAGGATTTCATCCATTATGTTTCTGATGAGGGACCTGGTAGGAGAACACCTGATTTGTTAGAAGCAAGGGGCCCACAAACAGAGCCATGGTATCTAATAAAAGACTAATGGAATGAGAGAGATAAATATTCTCCACAGATGGAGACCTATTCCTTACCTCTGGAATCCCAGGAAAGAGTGGATGTCCTTGAAAGAGAGAACAGATAGCTTTGTCAATCTCAGCCATCAATGTAGGAGGAAATCGGACAACTGTTGGAGATCCAAAAAGGTATGCAAGAGATGCAAATGAGAAACCAGCCAAGTCAAGCTACTACACTTTCTAAGCAACAGCCCTTAGCTCCAACACCTCCATTACACTCACCTAGAACTATCTACAGAGAGCCAGAGTAACCGGTTCCCAGACTAGCCCCTAGAGATCATCCGGTACCAGCCCCACATAAACTTCCTACACCATTTAGTAAAGAACATATTGATGCTACAGATATTGAGGCTCACCTTGCTTCATCATCAGCCCAAAGTCATTACCCTGACAGTTTTGCTCCTGAAAGATTAACACATGTCACTTCAAACACACTAGATCCCTTCAGAAACTACCTGGACTCACAGCAGGTGAAGACAGAGATGACAGCACCATCTACTTTAATCCCTGCTGCTCCTTTCCATTCTCAACCTTACGGGACACCAGCACACCCCATGGGGTGGCAGACAAGTGTAACTAGGCAGGAGACAACCTATAGGGGTACTCAACAATCCAACAATCCTTCATGGTGCAGATCAATCAACTCTAGCTCAATCAACGTTAAGACCGCAAATGAGGGCACATGTCTGGTGAGTTCTACCACTAAACCACTATACATGGACGGACCTCAAAGTTCTAAACGAGTCCCTTTAAAGGTGGTTAGAGTAATCTTGCAGCATAATCGTCAGAGTTTGGACACATATGCAGTGCTTGATGATGGCTCTGAACATACCATCCTCCTGTCATCAGCAGCACAAAACTAGGACTCGCAGGAAAGGCAGAGGTCTTAGCCTAGAGGACTAAAAGGTACAGAAGAATCTTTCAGAATCTCAAAACCCTTCCATCAAAGCTGCTGCATAAAAGGAATAAGTAAAAAATATTAAAGTCGCTGGCTATGCTGTAAAACTTTCTCCTGGAAAAGTCAGCAAAGAGGTTGAGGCTGGGTTCCTACCTCACCATCTTGTTCAGCATAATGGTAAGACCTGTGTAGACTTTAACTGCTCTTTTCAGTTTCAAGGCCAAATTCTGAATGATTACCGGCTGCCAGGACCAACCCTAGGTCCATCCTTACTTGGCGTCCTTCTATGCTTTCATGAGCATAAAGTAGCAGAAAGCTGTGACATCAAGGGGTTGTTTCACCAGGTCCACCTATCCCTAAAGATACACATCTCCTTCGCTTTGTGTGGCGTGACCTAGACAAAAACTGGTCTCCAGACATGTTTGAGTGGCAGGTATTACCCTTTGGTACAACATGTAGTCCGTGTTGTGCCATTTATGCTCTACAGGGACATGTCCTGGACCATAGTGAACCTGGAGATGATGTCAGATCCACAGTAGAGAGAAATTTCTACGTGGATAACGGAGTCTTCCATCGCCTCAAGAAGCTTAACAATTAGTGGATAAACTCTGTGGACTTCTGGCCACGGGAGGTTTTGATCATCATCAGTGGGCAAGTAATGTGCCCAGTGTGATTTGAGAACCTGCCAACAGAAGCACAATCTAAAAGCACTGAGCTGTGGTTGTCCCAAGACCGAACTGACACACAGGAAATCACCTTATGATTGAGATGGCACTGTCAATCAGATACATTTGGATATAAACATGTATGTAGCCCGTCGTTGTATGCCTTGTGAATTATTCTCAGACCAGGGCACAAACTTCCATGGTAGGACATACATAAAACATCTTTCCAATTTAACCCTCCAAATGCTCCACACTTTGTTGGTGTCTGGGAAAGAGAGATTCGCTCTAAAAAATGCCCTTCGTACCACCATCGGCTCGCAGTTAGTAACCGAAGAGGTACTCCAGACGGTCCTCATTGAAGTGGAAGGGATCCTGAATAGTAAACCTCTGGGGTACGCTTCTTCCAATGTAACTGACTTTGACCCTGTTATGCCCAGTTACCTGCTCATGGGGTGGCCGGATAGTTCACTACCTCCAGTTGTATATCCAGCAATAGATCTCATGCAGCAGAGGAGATGAAAGCAAAGACAGGTGATCAGTTCTGGTCAAGCTTTATTCGCCACTAATTACCGACACCCTAGTATGCAAGTGGCATTCAGATGTCAGTGCCATTTCCACTTGCTTGTAGACCCACAGCTTCCATGTGCCATGTGGTTATGGGGCAAAGTAGTTAAGACATTTCCTGGTTCAGATGGTCACATCAGAGCAGTGGAAATCCAATTGAAGGATAAAATCTATATCCGGCCAGTCGCTAGACTAATCCCTCTTCCTGCCCTAGCGAATGATGAACCTGCCAAAGATTCAGATTCCCCTAACTGACCATGCCATTAAAGTGGCAAATATGTTCAACATATTTGATGTGGCAATGTTGGGAAGGCACAATCAATCAGAGTGTCGGTTACTGGGTTTAGCATTAAGACAATCATTGCCACATTAAGCTATTGATTAGAGCGACACACACATGCACACATTATTAAATTGTTTATTTAGATTAATCCCTTGCTCTGTATGCCAAATGCCTTTTCACATTTATAATTCTTTGTGCCACACAACTTGTTTTACTCATTTATAAGTGGTACCATGCAGTGCAGCTGATCAGTTGGGCACTGGTGCTCCACACTGCACTGGAGAATCGGCTGCAGTTAGATCTGGCATTCGCAGATCAAAAGTTAAACCAGGGACCGTCACGATTTTACAAATCATATGCCATGTCACAGTAGACTTACAGTTGGGACAACTTTTGTCCTAACAGTTGGGACACCTTTTGTCCTAATAGTTAGTCTAAGGCAGCTATAGTTTGATTGCTTTAAGTGTTTTAAATTGACCTCTGTGTTTAGTGCATTTGTGAAATGAGAAATCATCAGAGTATTGAAAGAATCGTTTTATTTTCATTTATACGTATTGCAGCGCAATGAATAAAGCAAGATGCGGTTGAGGGAATATACAGACAACATAGGATGCATCCAAGACAGATGAGCATTCATGTCAGGGAACTATAACAGCTACAACACTAAATAACAAATGCTAAATAATAAAAAAAAAAATTGAAGATATTATTACATTTTATATGTAATATAAGACAAAACTAATTTACATGGCAGTGAAGAGTACTTATTTCAAGATCAGATCATTCTGAAATATGGAAAGCCTTTACCTACTGGGTCGTATTTGTTGCAGTTTTGTGTGCATTTCATTATTGGATAAATGTGAAAGCTATGTGTAAATGCTGATATTAAATTCACTACTTGCTCATTGACACCATCTTTAATGTGGAACACAGGCAAGAAAACAGCAATGCCCAATTACCCCCTGTGGCGGAGGCGGTAGTGGCAGCGGCACATGGAAATCACGCCCCATACATCTTCCAAACCGTGTTGACAAACGTTCGCACTGGTAGGAAAAGCTTACTTGGTGGCAGCACAAGCTGGATCAGCACTCCACGCAATGGCAACGCTCCAGGTATTTCAAGTCAAGCTCTTCAAGCAAATGGAGAAAAGCGTGGCTTCAATCCAGAGACATTCAAAGAGATCTGCAATGCTACAGACTTAGCGCTGCATACCACGAAAGTCACTGTGCAGGCCATCGGCAAGTCCATGCGTAATCTGGCTGACCCTCACAGAAATGAGTGATAAGGGAAAAGCCACTCTTTTGGATGCTCCAGTGCCTCCAGCTGGCCTCTTTGGCAGCTCTGTGAATAAGTTTGCTGAGCGTTATGTCGTGACTCACAGCAGTAACTGGCTATGAGACACTTTATACTCAAATGGAGTATAGAACTGCCAGTTCGACCATGCTCTGTTTTGAGCCAGTGCCCGACTAAATGCCCCATACCTGTTGCATCACCAGCACCTGTGTATCAGCATACGTAGCAAAAAGCGCTCCTGATGGGCACAACACTTTGAAGCGGAAAGCAGAGCATGCGGTTCCCTCTGGGTCTGCTCCAAAAAAGGCTCGATTGGAGGCACAAAACACTGTTCCTCATCTCCCCACTACTGGTTGTCGGGAAAGGAATATTGTTGTTTTCTATATTGTTCAAAATGTTGTTTCGGTGTCTTATACTCATATAAATGCAATAAAAAATACAATAAGTGCAAAAAAGAATACAGCAATCATTGCAAATGCACGAGATGCTCACACATTCTCAAAAAGAGCCCTTTTCCTCTTCAAAGCACACACATTATGCACAACCACTTCCCTATAGTGAGCGTCACATCATATCATACAGTGAGCAAACCAAATTGCCCTCTGTCCTATTACATGAACACGTGGCAAGCCCTAATGGGTATTTCAGAATGGGTGCAAAAAAACGATCAAACGTGGTTATCTGATCCAATTTGCATGCCAGCCACCACGTTTCAACGGTGTTCTGTCTTCCACGGTTTTGTCCAAAGGCATACCTGTGTTATGAGCAGAAATGCACAATCTCATCATGAAAAATGCAATGGAGATTGTGCAAAGTTGTCAAGCACAAAAAGGGTTTCACAGACATTATTTTCTTGTTCCAAAGAAAGATTTGGATCTGAGACATTTAAATCATGCACTCATAAAGCGCCCATTCAAAATGATTACTCAGAAATTGATCTTATCGCATGTATGCCTACATGATTGGTTTGTGTCAATAGATCTGAAGGATGCGTGCTTTCATATCCAAATTGTATGACATCACAGGATGTATTTGAGATTTGTGTTCGAGGGAACAGCGTATCAATTGCCCTTTGGACTGTCTCTGGCTCCTTGCACATTCACAAAGTGCATCAATGTGGTTCTTGACATTCTGAGACGGAGCGGCATATGCATCTTGAACTACCTTGATGATTGGCTGTTACTGGTGCAATCAGAGGCTCTGTTTTGCCAGCACAAAGACTTAATGCTTCAGCATCTTAACAGTTTGGGCCTCAATTTGAACTGGGTGAAGAGCATGCTCTTCCCCCAGCCAACAAATCTCCTTTTTGGGAGTCCACCTTGACTACATGAGCAGGCGCACTCACCTCACGAGTGAGTGCGTTCATGCCATTCGACAGTGTCTGTCTCAGTTCAAACTGAGGAGAACACTTCCAATGAATGGATTTTACCTGTGAGGTGTTGTGCTGGGTCAAGTTGTCAGGTGGAATGTGGTGACCACGAATGCTTCTGAAGGGTGAGGGTCAAAATCCCTTGTCTCTTCAGATATATCAATACATATATATATATATATATATATATATATATATATATATATATATCCTTTTATATCAATATCTATCTGTATTCTGTTGCTTAACTTCTTTAATAAAGTGATGAATTAACTATATGCATGATCACATAATCAATTCTATTTTCTTATGCATAACTGAAATATACTTTGAATCATATGTGTGTTGAACGCTAACTAGTCTCTTTTAGGAACATTCCAGAGTCTTTCTCTCTGTCCTGCACGTAGGCTGAAGGTCTTTTGGGGATAAGCTTATCTGTGATGCTTTCCAGCCTCTCAGGGGAGGGGGGCAGGGGGAATGCGTTAAACATAGGTTCCAGATGTATTCTCTGTTTGATTGTTATAATTATATGGTTTAAAGTCCTATGTAATAATACCTGAATAGTAGAAGTGTGATTTTCTCTTATTATTTCTTTAGGGAAGAAATGTATGTTATTTCTACCCCTCTCCTCTGCCCGAGGAGTGAATATTTTATCTCTCTGTTTTGGTTTAAATGGCCTGATAATGTTGTGCTCTGGCTCTCTTGTGCCCAGAGAAGAACTGTCGTTCGTCAGTGTTTTGTGTGTGCGTTTGATTTTCTACCCAGGTTTTGAACACAGGGATGCACACCAGGCCGACTCGAAGACGCCCCGCGAACATCTGCGAGGTCACTTCAGATGTAAATCTCGGGCTCGGACGACAAGTGCGCTGATTAATGTTGATAGGCCGCATAGCTGTCTATATGTTGTGACTTTATGGTCTTTTAGCCAATCAGGAGTAAAATAATGGAATGTACGTCCTTGCAAATGGTATAATTGATGTAAGATTTTGTGTAAGGTACGAGTTGGCTTTCGATCTCCTCGTGAGACTTTGCCGCTGGCTCTACCAATTTCACTGCAGACTATACTTCAGTAAATTTTTGATTCTTTAATTGAACTTCTCGACTCCTGGTCTTCTTTCTCCATATCTGGTCCGGGTCATAACTGTTATACCCCTAACACTTCCAACACAGGTTGGGGGTGCGGTGTGTGATGAACGCCCGAATTTTGGCATCTGGACGGGTGCAAATGAAGCATGGCACATCAACTGCCTAGATCTATCGGCTGTATTTCTAGCTTTAAAGGCTTTTCAGTCAGAAATAACGAGCGTTCATGTCCTGGTTCGCTCAGACAACATGACAGCAGTGGTATATATAAACCGTCAAGGTGGAATTCATTCACCACTGTTGAATCTGAGGCGTCACCTCTTATGGAGCGAGCATCATCTCCTGTCCCTGAGAGCGACATATGTCCCTGTGACCTACTGTCACGCCAAGGGGTGATACAGAGCGATTGGAGACCTTATCATCAAGTTGTTTTGAGGAATTGGGAAATATTCAGCAAAGCTGAAATCTATCTATATGCCTCAGTGGAGAATGCCCACTGTCCCCTCTGGTAGTCGATGTACCAAGCCCCGCTGGGAGTGGACACAATGGCACACAAATGGCCGGCGAAACACAAATATGCGTTTCTCCCTGTATGCCTGATTCACTGTGTCATATGCAAAGTCCGAGAGTACAAGGAAACGGTCCAATTAGTTCCAACAAACTGGCCCAACTAACCATGGTTTCCGGAAATGATGGAGATGCTGTACAGCTCCCCATGGGAAATACCGCTGAGGAGGGATCTCCTCTCTCAAGCGCATGGCACAATCCCTACCTGTGGAACCTGAATGTGTGGCTCCTGAACGGGATGCTCTAGATGTGCCAGAACTGATGCGTTTAGTCTTGAACACCATTTTACATGCCAGAGCACCGTCAATGAGACGCCTCTACACGCTAAAATGGAAAGCGTTCACTGATTGTGTGTCTCTTACATGGGAAAGACCCAGTAAACTGTCCCATATATGAAATTTGAATATTTCTTCAAGAGCAATTATACGCAGGACTCACCCCGTCAACACTCAAAGTGTATGTGGCAACTATTTCTGCATATCACATACATTAAGCTGGCACCTCTATAGGCATGCATGATTTAATCATAAAGTTCCTTAAGGGAGCAAGATGATTAAACCCACCTCAGCTGGCTACAGTCCCGACATGGCACTTAACTTTAGTCCTAAAAGCTCTTGCAGGGCCCCCCTTTAAGCTTTTGGACTCTGTTGATTTGTGCATGCTCTCCATTAGCAGTCGACAACTCATGTCTGGAATTTGGCTCCAGCCTTTCAAGAGCCACTGTTAAACCCAGGAAAGGCTATGTGCCTAAGATCATAACCATGCCCTTCAAAGTGCAGACGGTTCACATTCAGGCCTTCTTCCCTCCTCCATTTAATTCAGATGAGGAACCATCATTGCATTTGCAAGTCCTCTCTGTTTAGATCACTTGCTATTCATTAGCCAAATATATATATATACTAATGCCCCTCCCTTTAAGTACGGGCTCCCCATCATTTACACAACCGCATGCATGCAGGCCGTTATAATTTACCATAAAATCACAAGCACTTTCATTATAAATATACTCCCTTCCCAACTTGGTTCATAAGAAGTTAATTCATACTATATGACTATAGTTCATATATTGTTATGAGTGCTCCCCTCCTGGCCAGCACAAGGATCGCTCACTGTGGCATACTCATGTTGGTCGCTGTGCCATGCATGTTCCTCTCTGGGAAGTTATGTCATGTAGTGCCGTGTGATGGTATTCTGTTCCCCATATGCGTTGCCATGCAATGTCTTGGTTACTTATGTAACCTCGGTTCCCTGAGACGAAGGGTACGAGCAATGCGCTCCTTGTTCTCAGTCAGAAATTGAGGAAATTGTGACAGTTTCAGGCCAAAACACTATAGCCTAATATTCGAATATTGGCGTTATTGTAGAGAGGTTTCAACTAGGTAATATAAGAAGGTATTCCCCATATGCTTGCTACACAATGTCTCGTTCCCTTTGTCTCAGGAAACCAAGGTTAAGTACGTAATGAATATTTTTGGATATTCAATTTCTATACCCGCACTCACTGTTGGTGGCAAATTTGCTATGATTTTGCATACTTGGCTTGATGTTATGGTATATAAATTATATATAACTATAATATACAGACATAAAACACTGCACTCAGAATTGTCATTTGGTGTGGATGCAGAAATATGACTGAAAATGCTCCGATGCGCTTTCATTGGTTAGCGTACTTAAGGGACCATCTGAAATTTCCACTCACTATTAAACACAGTCAGTGTCCAATCACTCATTCAGTTGATATGCAAGTTAAATATTAAAAGTACACTTTTACATACCAAATGTTGTAGTAGGTTGCCAGTTAATAGACTGCGCTAATACAAGTGAGATTTTTACAATACGTCCAATAATATGAATACAGTATTAGATTTAATATAAATAATATTTCACCAAAATGTTATTTCACATTCCAAAGGTTATAGTTAATTCCCAGTGGATAGACTGGCATCCTACAGATGAGATGTTTAGAGTAAGACCAATAATGAGTACAGAATTTGATTATTTTTGAGAGAAAAAAGTCACCAATATGTTATTTCACATTCCAAAGGTTGTAAGTTCCCAGCAGATAAACTTAAAATAATCTAATGCTACACATATTATTGGACATACTGTAAAAATCTCACCTGTATTAAGTCAGTCAGCTCACTGGGAACTTACTACAACCTTTGGAATGTGCAAATAGTGGTTTTTGTTCATTTTAATGTGCTGAAACTTAGCTTGGTGCAGAACAATCTGGAAAAATATGAAACACTGCAACAGTCCCCCTATGCAGCCTGAACTTGTTTAGAATGTTGAATCTTTGTGACACCTGCACTAAAAAACAATCTAGAGAAAGCACAAAGAATGAAACAGGCACGCAGGTGTCTCGACAAGCATTTTTGACAATTTTAAGTTCTTTTTAACTTGACACAGTGTTTAAAAATTGCTGAGATTCTGACAATCTGTGCTACCTGTTTAGAATGTGCTACCAGCAGTAAAAACAGTGATTATGTAAAGTTAAAACATAGGTAGCATATGTTGAGAGGCATGGGAGAACCTGTCGGTATGTACTACAACAGCATAAAATGTGTTAAAAACTTAGGTAGCACAGCTTGTCAGGCAGATAATGGTGTGTGCAACCATCATAAATATCAGATAGTGTGATATGGTGTGAGGCTGTACTAAGCCCAAACCCCAAAACTATGCGAATATAGCATGCATTTTTTTTTACAGTGTCCTGCGCGAGACACTGAAGAAACAGCGAGACACGGCACAACAGTCAAAGACATTTGTCCAGCATGGGTCTACATATGGGGAAACATAACAAACGAGTGCAAAAACACTGTCTGGTTTCCATAGGCCCCCCCAACCTGCTCCCTGTTCAGGGTTTGTACGGGTGCTGGAAATCCTTGAAAATGCTTGAATTTGAATGTGGTGTTTTCAAGGTTTGAAAGGTGCTTGGATTTTGGATATAGTGCTGGAAACCGCTAGAAATTGTAATTGCATTGCTTTCATGATAATTCGATATCTTACTTAATAGTTTGCTTTTTTAGATAAAATAAGTCAGAGAGGGCCTAACTGCTTTTGCCATTTGCATAAAATAAGGACGAATCCGCTTGAGCCTCGCTCACCACTCCAGAGTCTGCGTGTGTGGCTTTAGTGTGATCTGCTGGTCTTTTTTGATGAGTGGCTTCTGATGGAACAGAGTAGGAGATGACAACATGCTTAGGTTGTCGCTTCAATGAGCATTGGCTTGAAAAGAAAAATACAAGTCATGGTTGAAACTAGGACCAAATCCTCGAGTAGCCACCTGTAAAGTCTGCAAAAAGAATGTGCATCTTTTCACCATGGAGAGTCTGCACTTTCGAGCCATGTAAAAGGTAAGTCGCAGGGAATTTTCGATTAGACCAACGTTACACGTTACGTTTGTTTAAGCTAGCTGGCTAAATTATAGTCTATTTTCGGTAGGTATGTAAACTCAATTTTTTTTGCTAGACAGTCAATGAAGAGAGTAAATGCCATTAATTGAATGTTGATGAACTGAATTTAATGAAGCAAGTTAACCTGGTGCCAAAAAACATTTAACTTTTATTAACATGCATCAACACTAGTAATCGCACATTATGTAAATCATTTTGCAATTTGCAGTTGCTGTTCTGCTTTCATGCTTCCATGAGTTCACGCACAGAGAGTTTGTGCCTGATTCATCTGATTCCTGCTCCAGTATATCTGTCTGTAACTGCGGTCCATGATTCGTTTCCATATCAAAATCCAGACCTTTAATTGTTATAGATGCAAAAAGCTGACTAGATTTGTGACTGCAGACATTTTCATTCATGGCATCACTGGATGCGTCCAAGCACAGAGAACATATATGATTTGATGATGATGATGTGATTATATATTTAAAAAGATGTTGTAAATAAACTAAGATGACATTCATATGCACATTCATTCACGAAGTGATGAGTTGACACTGGTGATTGAATGATTATTGTAAGTATATTTAAAATGCGACCTCTCATTGTATACAGTTAAACGATGTGGTCAAGGCTGCATTTTCCAAAAAGCTGTCGATCGTAAAAAGTATGAAACAGACTTTTCAAAAGCATTGTAACTAGGGCTGTCAATCGATTACATTTTTTAATCGAATTAATTACATGGTGTCTCAATTAATTAATCACGATTATTCACATATACAAATATTTGCTGAGAAAGCCCCTCATATAATAGTAACTCAATATATAATGATTATACATATTTATATCAATATATAATTATACATAGTTATCTTTAAATATTTAAATAAAAATTGCGTAGTTGTCTTCCTACTGAAGTGTTTTCTTCACTGTATAAACTGTGCATTGCTCATACAGCTGAAATGCCACTTACTGCCCTCTGGAGTAAACAGGTGATACTACAAGCTTTCATTTCTCAGGAATCTTACTTATTATGGTCTGGCGGCATTGTGATTAATTGCGCTAATTGTTTTAACGCGTTATTTTGTTATAATGTTATATAACATTATAAGATCTTGAAAATCGGCACAGATCTACAAACACTGAAGCAATCGTGGATTGTCAAATGCATCTTCAAGAGACAGACTTGTGAAGGACACCAGCTGGACAACCGCAAAACTTTTAGCATGGCCGTAATGAAAGAATACTTTATATTCTATTAACTTATTTTTTATGTATTATGTAATTATTAATATTACATGAAGTATATTTAAAAATAAAATAAAATTAGAAGCAATAAATATTATTAAATAAATAATGAAGCTGTAAGATGCTGGAAAAGCTTTAAAATACACCTTGAAAAGTGCTTGAATTGGACTTTAGAAAAGGTGTAAGAACCTGTTGAACTTATTTTTTGTCGTTTTATGTTGGCCATCGGGAGCCGCCCATAGAGAGGGGTATATGTAACGTATGTGTATTTTGTTCATGCTTTGATCCATGTCTTTTATTTTGAAGTTTAGTTTCCTGGTCCCTGTCATTTCTTGATTTTGTGTTCCCCTAATGTGATCCCATCATGTCATGTGACTGTTATGTGTCATATGTTTATTAGTCTTGTCCTCTCATTGGTTCATGTTTCATTGTCTTTCTTTTTTTTATCTCGTTATCAGTTCTAGTTTATTATTGGTTATCTTGTTTGCCCCAGTCTTTGTAGTCATGGTTTTTGTTTTGGTTTATAGATTTAACACTTTCAATTAATTTTAATAAAACTGCACTGTTCTACTTCATCTTTGTCTCTTCATCGTCTCGTTTTGCACCTGCCTGACTTTGATACAGACACTTTTTGCATTGTTGGAATGCTTAACTTGTCTGCTGACACAATATACAGTAAGTATACGAGGTACTGTATTTAAATTATAAATTATATTTATACTCATTTTAATTATTATATACAAAATCATCTTTATTTGGGGGGCCTTTCTCAGTAAATATTAACATAAGCGATTAATTGAGTTAATCTGCACATCATTTAATACATTTGATTTATACATTTTACCAATTGACAGCCCAAGTGTATATTATGGTACAGTATTCCATTTTGTGCCAAATCTGAAACGGAAACAAGAAAAATGTGTCTGGTTGATCATTTATTTATAAAAAAGGAAGGTACAGCATCTCAATTAAACATGCACACAAACTGATGGAAACAGATTATTAATTGTCCTTGATGTTCAAAGGAAACAGACGGTAATGGCAAAGCATGGGGAAATACCCAGAAGTGCCCTTATTAAAAGATGAATATCACTGGCTGTGAATGCATATTTATTTTCTTTTTTTTTCTGTGTGTTCAAGAGAACATTAGTTCATCATTAAACCCAGTAATGTTGGCTGTGTGGTTTTCTCCGTAAAGTTGTGCTCCCATAATCAGGCATCACAATATTTTCCTTATTCGTCTCATTGGACAGATCTCTGAAGAGATCACCCTGACATTTTCAAAAATAAATAGGACTTGATATACAACAAAATGCTTTTTCTTCAGTGTCACTAATCTATGTCGTTATCAGACGTGTTTAAATATCAGGCATTTTACAGTTAAAACAAGGTAAAGTTGGCTGCAATACAACAAATGAACATTTAACCTGGCATTTTTTGCAGTGGCTATATGCTTCACACATACAGTAGAAAATCTTTTTAGAATTTGAGCGATCAATTTCAGATGCCTTGAAGTCGAGGTGTTTTCACATGTGGGTATGTTTTGTTGATGTTACTTCCAAATGTGTTCCCAGTAATTTGTTTGTTGATGTTGCGCTGATGGATAGTCCAAGTCATCTTATACTGAAATCTAGCAGCACAGAAGTATGTCACACTGTGAATTCGGCAACAAAATCCAGAAAAATGTTTTTCATCCAGAAAAAAGTTTTTGTGCTGAAATCAGTCCATGCTTCCTAAAATTCAAAGCACTGCCCCCAGTGGCTGAACCTGGAAGTGTTGTTAAATGTACACGTGATCTCAATTCTCGAAGTGAAATGTTCACAGAGTGGTGCCAAAAGCGAGATGTAAATGACGTAATGCAGTCAACAGAAATGCATATTGTATTAACTCTATCACCTAAACCTAACCACCAGAGTAAAATGTATTCTTAGAGGGGAAAAAGCAAGTTGTTTTTGGCTAGTCCTGTGATCTCAACATAGCAGCCCCAGAATTAACATAAAACAGCTTTCATTAAGCTAAAAATATGATTGGAGTCTTCATCTCATGTGAGTGCACATCATTGCAAATATATAAAAAAGTATTCATTTCTTTATCTGTAAACGATTTGAATGGGGGGAATTACTGAGTACATCTTTAAAGCCTCCCTCTTGTAATGCATTTAATTTCATGAGCAATTCATCATTTGTTTGTGTGCTTCTATACATATTTATTTTCTAATACATTTTATTTGTGAAAAAGCATATTTTCTTGGTATTTCAGTCTGAATAAGGCTGTAAACACACAGTTAAAGGGATATTTCACCCAAAACTATCAATTATGTCATCATTTACACTCCCTCATGTGTCTCAAACCTGTGTTCAAAAGACTGGCTTTCTTCCATGGAGCACAAACGAAGATATGGCAGTATGTTAGTTAGTCACTATTCACTTGTATTGACTCATACAATGAAAGTAAATGGTGACTGATGCTGTCATTCTGCCTAACATCTCCTTTTGTGTTCCATGGAAGAAGAAAAGGCAGTGGTGAAATCTCAGGGCCAGCAAAGCATTCTCTGCTGGTCTAACATGCCAAATAAATACATATTTTTCATCTTTTCATTTTCAATCACCTTTTTGCCTTTGTATATTTAACCACTTTCCACTCTTAGAAAAACTAAAAGTTTATCCAGTCAGAATTTATTCCTTGATGCTTACAAGCAAAGCGTGACACATATCGCATGCCTGAAGTAGTACGCGAGTCTGAGCTCCACCCCGTCAGTAATTTGTTCTTGGTGGGTGTGATCTTTAGGATATGTCCCTGTCTTTTTTTTTTTTTTTTTTGGTAATGCAAAAAGGTTAACAATTATGTAATTATAACTGCATATACATAAAAGGCATTGATAATAGAGAGAAAAAATAAATAAAATGAAGAAACATGAAAAAAATGTAATCTTAATATTTGTCCTGGTTCATGGCACATACAAAAATGTCATCATAATATCTTAAAAAAAGAAGAACATTTCTTATTCACAAGCAATCTTAAAGACTTAACTAAGTACTCCACTTCAATGCATTCTTAATGCAAAAAATAAAACATGTTTCAATTGTAGAAAAACAATCACACAAAAACTTTGAAGACATACTACAAGAGAAAAATATGTGGCTTAAGGTGCGTGCACATACAACTTAAAAAAAAAAAAATTAGGAGGAGGGGCTTCAACCATGGCCGAGATCACAACAATTGCTGTTCTGTATTTGTTGTATAAGTATCAGATACGTTGACGTTGTGTCATACAATTCCGGGTGCCCACACACCGCTACAACCATTTTCTCATCCATTTTTTCCTGATTTCTTCTGCTACTACTTCAGTGACAGCCGGACAATCTCAATGCTGATAGGCTTATGTGACAACGAATGCGAAATAAGCGATTTCACGTTTTCGCTTCGCGCCGTTCACTTCATTCGCAAATTCGTGTCTTTGCATTGACTTTATGTAAACGCGCTGTGCGAAACGCTCGATTTGCGTTGTATGTGAAGGCTTCTCTTTCATTATAACAAAAAGTACACATATCACTTACAGCACAATATCTCGCCAGGTGTGCGTTACATTTTCACACTTTGTGCGAAATTTTCAACATTCCAAATATTTTTGCATTAAATATACCAGCACGCTTTAATATGCTTAATATTTATGCAATATTTTTGGCATATTTGCATTCATTACATGAATTAGAAAGAGGTGGAGATTATTGGAGTCTCGGACATAAATGACACATGCAACCATAGACCATATCTATTGTGGTAGCGTTGACAGTCTAATACACATTCTGCCATGAAAATAATTATAAGGCACATCAACCAATGCGTAATACCTGTGGATTCAGTTCAACCATAATTATAAACATGTGCAGTGCAGTTTTTTCATGTTGTATAAAACGTCATTTTATACAACATCAAAAGTACACCTGTAGCACAAATCTAGCGCTGCAGCATTGTTTATCACTTAGGTTGATAGGAGACATCTTGATATCAGTAGCATTGCAGTTCTGAATATCTGGGAATGGAGTGCATTTATGGTCGGAGATATCAAGTAAGAATATCCCACATCCAACTTGAATGTAGCGCAGCATAACCGTGTACTCTAGAATCATAAATATTATGAAATAGACTTTCCAGGTATTATAGACCTCCTTGGTAGATTCAAATGAAAATTATGATTTTTGAATATCTGTTCGGGAGACATTCATTTTACAAAACAGTCATGCTGCAGTTAAAATTAGGCTTGCTTGAGCATTAAGTGCCATTTCAAGTTCTGGCTTTCGTGTGTTGACGTGTTTTTAAAATGTTAGTTTGTATTATTAATTCGCTGCGACAATGTATGATGCCCAAAGGCATACGGTGTCTAATTCATTGTGAAACTGTGTTTTCTTAATGGCATGAATCACACTGAAGGCCTAGAATTTTAATGCATGGCCCACCACTGAGAAAAGGCATACATGTTTAGAAGGACATAAGGAAGAGTAAATTATGACAGAATGGTAATTTTTGGGTAAACTATCCTTTAAGAGGCTCAAAACACCCTCTCAATATCCTGCGGATTGTTGATGTCTGTTTTATAAGTTCATCAGCACCTGTGTGTAAATACATTCTGGTGGGTATTCAAATGAGCTTCTTAGTTCAGGCATCAAAAGATGACAGACGTTAAACCTCGAAACTGATCTCTCGTGAGCGTCCAAAGAGTGGTTCAGTGATTAGCTGTGTATCCGAGTAGCTGCGTCTCAGGTGTGTGGAGCTTCTAGTGGTTTTGATGGCCACCTCATAAGGTGGGGGAGGTTCCATGTCCCAGTGAGGGGGCCGAACCCGGCTGGTAGGGCTAAAACATGTTGGCTCCATGGGGGGATAGTCCAAATCCTCACCATACACACCTCGCCTCTGCACAGTCCTTCAAAATACAGACACACTTTTGATAAAAAGTTTAGATTACAAAATAAATAGGGGACACCAGGCTAGTACTCACACTTTTAACCAAAATGAATATTTTTTAGGATAGGTTTATTTTTTATTTATGTCACTTACTGTATAGGAACCTACCTTAAAGTCTTGGCTACAAAAAGCTATTGAACATTTCTACTGTTATTACCAATAAAAAAGATTTTTCATTGACCACATGTTGACCTTTTGTGACTGCATGCCCAATAGCTAAACATATTGTCACAATATATGGGGAAGTGGTCACAAAGGAACCTGCCATTAAACAGCCTATACAGCAAAATTATGCAATTATGAAACAAAAAACAATGAAGAATGTGAATCTCCAAAAACAGAAGAAGGTGAAAGTGGAAAATGGACTTAAATATTGATCTGTTTCTAACCCACACCTATCATCTCTGTCTGGAGTACTTTTATGTTGCCCTTATGTGGATTTTGGAGCTTCAAAATTTTGGCACCCATTCACTTGCATTGTATGGACCTACAGAGCTGAGATAGTTTTCTAAAAATCTTTATTTGTGTTCTGCAGAAGAAAGTCATACACATCTGGGATGGCATGAGGGTGAGTAAATGATGAGAGAATTTTAATTTGAGGTGTTCTTTGAGAAAACTAATTTCAAACATGGTGAATCATGTGGAAAAAACATTTCTGTTCAGCCAATGTTTTTTTTTAAAGAAAAATCAGAAAATCATGGCATTTGCATAATTTGACTTCATAGTTACTGAGATATAGCCCTGTGTGACAAATAGCCCCGTATAGTATATACAACTGAATTTTATGGTGATTCCCTCAGTTTAATATTAATGTTGTGGAAAATGACACTGGAACAGACTCCTGGAAAAAAGGTGGTAAACGTTCTGTGACCACAAGAGGGAATTAAAAGGATTTTCAGTATCAGATATCAGAACTGCCGAGCTCAGCTGAGTGGCAGCAGTTGCTAGACTTCTCCACTAAGTGATTTTTAATGGCATCTGAGGTTGGGAGAGAGATAGGAAAAAGGAAAAGAGAGATGGAGCAAATCCGGAGGGATGTGGGGGGTATGGATTGAAAAGTAAAATTATGACCATAGTTGCTCCTATCAATTCCATTTAAAGTGTGCTAAAACATTTAAAATGCGAAACTGTGAATTTCATTCAGACTTGGAGAAAAGTGCTTCATGAAAATGCATGAATCAGTTAAGTTTCTACTCTAGATAGATATTGACAGCTATGCAAATCACATACTCGGACTATAATTATTTTCTGTATGTTTCATCCAAACAGTTATTATTAAAGGGATAGTATCATCCAACTCACCCTCATGCCATCCAAGATGTGACATTCTTTCTTCCGCAGATCACAAATGAAGATTTATGGAGGAAAAAACTTCTCAGCTCTGTTGGTTCATTCAATGTAAGTGAACAGGGTCCAAAACTTTGAAGCACCAAAAACACATAAAGGCAGCATAAAAGTAATTTTTATGACTCCATTGATTTAATCCATGTCCACTGAAGCAATATGAACAGCATGTTTTACTATAAATCTTCACATTCACTTTCACTTCCACATTATTTTGTTTTTGACGATTCACATTCTTCCTGCATATTGCCACCTAATGTGCAGGGAGGAGAATATATAGTAAAAAAAGAATTGAAATATTGATCTGTTTCTCGCCCACACCTATCATATAGCTTCTGATGACCAGGATTAAACCACTGTAGTCTTTTGGATAACTTTTATGCTGCTTCTATGTGCTTTTTGGAGCTTCAAAGTTCTGGCCAACATTCACTTGCATTGTATGGACCAACAGAGCTCAAATATTTTTCTAAAAATCATAATTTGTGTTCTGCTGAAGAAAGAAAGTCATACACATCTGGGGTGGCATGAGGGCGAGTAAATGATGAGAGAATTTTCATTTTTGCTTGATCTGTTCTTTTAATGCAGACATTATAAAGTGATACTCCACTTACCGGTGCAGAAAGATGGACTGGGGTTCAGGGAAGAGGTTTCCGGCCGGTGGTGTGAATAGGGCTTGACTGTAATCTTGGTTATATTCTTCATTATAAGGCACAGGGTTTCTCTGACTGTTCATCGCCCAGAAGAGTCCTAATATGAGCATCACCGCCCCGAGCACCACACAACACATACTGAACGCCTGGAGTCTACTTTGACTAGAAGTTAGAAACGTGGTGGAGCCGCCGGTGACAATGAGAAATACTCCAGTAAAAATAGCGCCATGATGAAGGGAAGACATAGTGTCCATTCATATAATGTTGCCGTTTAAAGCCTTTTTCCTATCTGGTAGGATCAGCGCGCATCGTCCAGTTTGTCTTTAAGAGGAGATCGAGATTCAAGAGTAAAGAAAGTTCCTCAATCGGCGAATGTTTACAGAAACGAGTCTGCATTGGGTCACTTCTGAGGGAAATCGCATGTCCTCGATGTCACAATATTCGCATTATATGACTGGTGCTACTTTCATATTATTGCCAATTGTCTTGATATAGTAGTGACAAGTTCCCAGAAAGAATATTTTTCCAATAAACATTTTCAGTCCCAATTAAACCAACAGACTCTTCTGCTGTTGCTTGCTAGAAGCGATGTTTTGCTGTGGAGCATCTGATACTGTCAAACTCCTCTATCATTATGAGGATCACTAGAGTTCACGCCCCACCCAAGAGCCGTCTGTAGGCCAGATGCGTACTGGCATGACTTTAAAGAAGACTTATAAAGGTAATCATCTCCTTATTTGTTTTACAGGCGATCCCTAACCTTTTCAAAATAGATTTTCCTCCAAAAAGTATTTGCAGGTTAAAATGAAAACCCAGCAGAAAAATACATTCGAAGTAGCCTAAATCGATGTATGTTTATTTTGCCAGTTAAATAGTTTAAAAAGCCTGACAGTTAAATGTAAGTCACCGGTCCGTAGTAGTGTGTAATTATGTAGCCACTCGCCCCGATATTCAACTGCTGCATGATAATGATCATAATCACTAAGGTGCGTACACACTGCCAGCGACATCGCGCGCGACAGCGACTCAATACCATTCATTTTCAATGAGAGCACAGCGACTTCCGGCGACACGAGCTGTCGCGACCGTTGGCGCTAGATGTGGGCGTGTCCAGCGACGCGACAAAGTTGAGAAAAGTTCAACTTTGGAGCGACTAACGGAAGCGACAGCCAATAGGAGAGACGACGGGAGAGCTCACGTGATCCTTCTCTCTCTCTCTCTCTCTCTCTCTCTCTCCTGCAGTAACGGAAAGATGGATGAAAGGCTAATTCTTGCTGTTAGAAATTTTCCAGTGCTCTATGATATGGCTCTTCCCACGTACAAGGACATTTTAAAGAAAAATACTGCGTGGAAAGGTGTATCTGAGATCGCGGGGATTTTATGGACCCAGACAGACCGACATTTGCATTTTCGCCGCAGATAAACAGCCACTCTGGCAAACAGCACGACTTGTTTCTCATTCATCTTTGATATAAAGCATTTTATGTACTGATTCCATTTATATTTAGTCTTTTCCCTCCAAAATGTTTGTTTTTAGTGGCAAGAAAAGAGATTCGCTGTCAACAGCAATGGAACGACATCCGTGAATGTCATTTATAAACGTTACTAGGCAACCAGTAGTGGGAACACCCACTAGCGACTTCACCGCCAGACACTGGCGACCTGCAGCGATAAAGTCGCTGGCAGTGTGTACGCAGCTTATCAGTCAATGGTGTGACGGGATTTCTTTCTTGTGATTGGCTGAAGAGGCACCGCGCAACCACTGGCGTCATGTGAATTGACGCGCCTTTGACCAATCACCGCATGTTAGGGGAGGGCCTTCGAAGACCACCTGGGCACGTTCTTAAAAGAATCAGAATTTCAAGGGGAAACCCCTGCGTGCGAGGAGTACGAGAAATGGCTTAAAAGAACAATATATTGGACCGGTGGCAATGCGTGTGTTTGACTTTTTTATTCGTCTGTTGTGAACACAAATAACAAAAGGATTTGTGCAATTAAAAACAAGCAACAAGCATTTTCCGTTTTTATTTAGACATCTCGCGATTAAAAAGGTGTCAGAATGGACCCGTTATTATATTTGGGTGGGTTAGTCGTGTTGTTTTTAGTATGGATAAAAGTGAAGGGCTTAGAGTACGTGATAGTACACCAGAGATGGATCTTCGTTTGCCTCTTTCTGCTGCCTTTATCCGTCATCTTTGATGTGTACTATTACCTGCGCGCGTGGATGATCTTCAAGATGTGCTCAGCACCCAAGCAGCACGACCAGCGGGTCAGAGACATTCAGAGACAGGTAAGTGCACAACCTCTACTCGCATGCATTCTGCCAGTCTGTAAAGCATTATGTGATATGTTCAGCTGTTAGAGTAAGTGCTTTTCATATTCACATAACTTGCATCTTACAGTTTCACTTTTGACTAATTGTTCACTCTGTAGTGTTGTACAGTATTTTGAGTGTCATAGTAATGCATCTGCTGTTGGAAAATGTAATTGCATAATAGAGTATAATATAATATTATATATTATATAGTGGAAAATAATACACTCTGCATACTTATGAAAAAATGCATGCAGTGCAATGCAAATTAAAATGGCATTTCAATTTTCCAGGTGCGAGAATGGAGAAAAGAGGGAGGGAAGAAACATATGTGCACAGGTCGTCCTGGATGGCTGACTGTGTCCCTCAGGGTGGGAAAATACAAGAAGACGCACAAGAACATCATGATTAACATGATGGACATCCTGGAGGTGGACACAAAGCGACAGGTGGCTGATATGCTTTTCTTGATATCATTCGGAAATGTATTAGAATTGGAATCTTAAAGATATGAACAATACGAATCCAGGGCGTGCTGAGTGACTCCAGTCAGGCTTCCTAAGCAACCAATTGGCCCGGTTGCTAGGGTGGGTAGTCATGTTGGGTTAACCTCCTCGTGGTCACTATAATGTGGTTCTCGCTCTCGGTGGGGCGCGTGGTGAGTTGTGCGTGGATGCCGCAGAGAATAGTATGAAGCCTCCACACCTGCTAAGTCTCTGTGGTAATGCGCTGAATAAGCCACTAGATTAGATGTGCCTATTGACAATCTCAGATGCGGAGGCAACTGAGATTCGTCCTCTGCCACCCGAATTGATGCGAATCACTATGCCACCATGAGGACCTAGAGTGCATTGGGAATTAGGCATACCAAATTAGGAAGAAAATGAGAGAAAAAAAAGATGTGAGCAATAGAATTAATGCAACATAAAGTTTGCAAATATGAAGTTTGTAATTGTTGCAAACAACAAAGCAGCTTTATATGTAAATATATTCATATACAAGTGCATCTTTTCAGGTGGTGCGTGTGGAACCTTTAGCTAACATGGGTCAGGTGACTGCTCTACTTAACTCTATTGGCTGGACTTTGCCTGTGTTGCCTGAACTTGATGACCTCACAGTAGGTAGGTTGTGAGAGCCAAACACATAAACCAATGCTAATTATGTCTGCAGCATGCACTGTATGAATATATAGGGTACAACAGTGCTAAAGGTCCCCTGGTGTAAGAGGCACTTTTGTTTTTATCTTCTCCCAAAAGAGTAAACATCTACAAAAACTACCCTAGGACTTTCCTTAACACATGTTTGTCACTATACAGGTACACTGCAAAATATTCCTGATCCATAAGAACATTGTGTTATGTCTAATGTTTGATTTTGAGGTAATTTTATCTAATATTTGATCCTTTTTAAAATGTTGTAAATTTACAGCTAATGAAAATCATAAAAATATCATATTTATCTTGAGACAAAATACTTATTTGTAATTTTTTAAGGTGATTAAATCAAACGTTTTTCAATAACTGTCCAATAAGTGAGAGGATAGTATTTGGGGTTGTAGGGGCTAAAGTGCCTGCATAAAACACATTGTTTTTCTTAATTGAGGCGAATAGATTTGTAATGAAAAATGTTCAAAGAGGGCTCATATTGACTGATCCAGTTACAATGGAGATTCATTTGTTTATAGAATACTTGAAAATGAATTTTTATCAAACCTTTATTACTTATTTTCACACAAATTATGTTGCTCCATCAATATTCAATTAAAATAAATCTTTTTTTTTAAAGTCCTGTAGCACTCTGTCTTTACATTTATCCATTTGGCATATGCTTTAAAAAAATCTGTGGAAGTCTAGTTATGCATGTTTGTAACCAGGTCTCAGATTAAGACACAATTTCATTCATGTGGCAAGACATATAATGCTTAGATCAGTGGTTCTTATTTTTGTTGTCACACCCTCCTCTAAAATTTGCATTTAGTCATTTAGCAGACACTTTTATCCAAAGCAACTTAAAATATGAGCAACCCAAGCAAATTGCAAACAATATCTGCAGTGTAGCACTGCCAAGTTCCAATAGTAGCTGAAGTAATTTAGAAGTTAGAGCAGAAGTGTAACCCGTTTCACAACATGGGCAAAGAGGAGGCGGGATCCGGCTGAACAGCAATGTAAACTTCAATGACAGAACATAACTCATTCATAACATAGAAGTGCTTTGCAGCAAACAAAACAAAGATGTATACACACAACATGTGCGTCTCTCTCTCTCTCGAACTGGCGTCCTGGCTCCTCATTATCTCTCTCACACTGATTAGACAGTTCAGTGCCAGGCTTGTGTCATTATGGGTAAACCTCCGGCCTGACCTACCCCCCCTCCTTTCGGCCGTTCTTCCTCCGGCCGGCCTTCCCCATCTCCTGGAAACTAAGAGAGAGATGAGGGGAGAGAGAGGAGGTAAAGAAATAGAGAGTTGGAGAGACAGAACGAGAGAGGAGAGGGAAAAAATGGCTCGCCATTCCTCGGACACACTGTCGCCTGGTCCTCGGCCAGCAGGGCAGAGGTCCTCCATGACGCAGTGCAGTGGCACTGGACATTGCCTCCTGGCAGACGGCAGCAGGCTCCTCCGCCTCCCGGCAGACGTCAGCAGCTCCTCCGCCTCCTGGCAGTTGGCAACGAGCTCATCTGCCCCAGACAGTGGCTCCTCCCTCCAGGTGGACAGCAGTGAGCTCCTCCACTCCCTGGCGGACGGCGGTGGCTTCTTCGTCTCCTGGCGTGTGTCAGCAGGCTTCTCCGCCTCCTGGTGAACTGCTCCAGTACCACGTGCCATACCTCCTCAGCTTCGCGACCCTCCAACAGCGGCGAGGGCTCTGACAGGGCATCCTTCCTCCCTCCCTGGTTTCGGCACCAATATAATGTGTTTCACAGCATGGGCAAGGAGGAGGCGGGAACTGGCTGAACAGCAATGTAAACTTTAGCACTGTAAACAGCAATGTAAACAAAGACGCACACACACAACACGTGCGTCTCTCTCTAACTGGCATCTCGGGCCCCTCCTTATCTCTCTCTTGCTGATTAGACAACTTAGCACCAGGCGTGCGTCCTCATGGCCCAGCCATGCAAGTTTTTGTAATGGGAAGCATTTTGTCTGTCAGAATGAACAGTAGCTGTAGCTTGCTTGTTTTTTTCTGTTGTATTGTATTAGAAGCCGTTGTTAGCTGGGAGATTTAACTGCACTTTGCTGACTTGTAAATTAGTGCTACTTCAAAGCAATTTGGAAATGGAAAAAGAAATTGGAAAAATGAAATAACTGATCGATGCACTTAAACTCGATCACCTATTCCCCTGGTATTGGCACATAATAATACAATTTATAATTTAAAGTCTTTCATTTACAGTAGCAGATGCTTTTATCCAAAGTTTCTTACATGAACTACTTAAGAACTCATGAAAGTTAACATACAGGATTCAACAATGTTAGCAGTGAAGTTATGTTAAAAGATCTTATTGAAAAACATTAATGGAATTGACTAATGACAACTTTTTTTAATGAAACATTTGGCAAACACGGTATTAAATAAAATATTAAATTTTTTACAATTTGTGCATTGGTTAAAAGCGATTTGGAGGCGGACTGTAGGTTGCAAAAATTGAGGGTGAGTTGATCACAAAATATCACCAGAAAGTATTTTTCAATTTTTGTAATTCACCTATAGCAACGACACACTCACAGCTGCTGCAAACCAGAGAGTCAGAGAAATCACGCAAGCGAGATTGGTGATACGAGATATTTTTGTGTGATGCATAGATTTTGGTGACCATAAAGAAGCCTGCAGTGACTTTAGCCTTGACCATGTGACTTATTTTAATGTACTACAGACTCTCTTCACCAGCTCCTTATCAAATATCTCTTTCTACATCCACCTCAGCTCCCCAAAATCACACAGCAGGTATTAATGAAATACTGGACCTGAATTGTAAAGCACTATTCCAGCCAATATTAGCTGATGGTATCGTTCGTGACCATGGCTGGATACAGTTTGTAAGTTTGGTGGTGATGAGAGATGCCATCTTCACCTTGCGTCTTACATCTCCTTTATTTACATTGTTTTACAGTGCTGTAAAAGTTGTTTTTTGTAATTGCACTTTAAACTACTCTGTTATTATACTTTCCATCCAATTATCCATCCATCCATTTCCTGTATATTTACCTAAATGACTTTACACTAGAGCCAGACCGATATATCGGTTTTGCTGATTAATTGGTTAAAAATATTTGCTGATAGATGACAATAGTTTTAATCTAGTGAATGTAGGCTATAAAAAGCTTAATTTGGTAAATACTTAAATATAGATGATTATAACAGTTAAAGGACATGCAAGGAAGAGGTGGAAACCGGCTGAAAAGTCAACATAAATTTGAATGTCAAAACTGAACTTAAAACAACATAAAACAAACATGACGAACACCCATGCAGCACGGCCGCAGGTGCCTCTCTCTCGAACTGGTGCCTCTGGCCCCCCTTATCTCACTCTCCCGCAGATCATCTGATTCTGTGCGGCACGGCCACACCCTCCTCCTCGTCACAGTAACAGAGCCAAGTCCTCGTCATTTCAGTAAGTGTAAGTCCCGCGTTATGCACCAAATCTATGTTGAATTCTAGTGGCCTTATAGTTAGGAAAGACTTTTTTTTTTTACATTCTATACATTTATTTTAAAAACTATTGACCAATTAATTTACATTTTGCATGACCTTAGTAAAATCGGTCGACCTTTACTTTACACATTTAGTTTCACTGGTAAAAAATATAAATTCCCTTTCCTACCCTACAAAGGCCAAACTCAGCAACTACCCAACACTGAAACTGAGAATTTTTTTTTGTTTTAATTGATTTTGTAGTTACTGCATTTTCACATCAAGTTTTCTCAGAAACTTTGCATATGAGACAAACTCTTCTGTGAGACAAATTTGTCTGTCACAGGACAGAACAGTGTCAGAGACCTGATTTCAGTCATATAACTCAGTTTTGCGTTTTGCCTTTGTAGGGCAGTATATAAACATTTCCATTTAACCAAATTAATAATTTATTAATTATGTTCAAATGTATGTTAAAATTTTAGGTTCTTAATCTTATATGTTATTGATCTCCCCATCGAATATATTTCTTTCAATTCCATACTTGTATTCATCCTTGATATTATTTCTCTCCACCTCATCGTTGCATTCATGTGGACACTGATTTGTCCTTGTAATTTGCTTTAAGGCTGGAAGTCTATTTCTATCGGGAAGACTTGAGTGAGGTTTAAGATGCCATTTATTTGATGATTGTAAAACAGAAAAGTAATGTCTCTCTTTGGCATAGGCCCTGTATGGCGGTCCGAGGGAGTTGTACTCAGAACCATCATATCCTGCCGGAGTTAGGGGGCAGGGGTGAGGAGCCTACCCCCGTGCGGGACGGGGCTCAGATCATTTGGGCCTTACTATCTTAACAATTTTGCCATGTTACGGCAATTACAGACATGAAAATAAGTAGTCTGAGTTTGAATGTGCTGAAATGAACAAGATATGAAAGTTTGGGCTGTCTCTATTAGTGTTGTCACAGTACCAAACTTTCAGTTGTCGGTACCAATACCAGTGAAATTTCACGGTACTCGATAACATTTTCGGTACCAAAGCAAAACACAAAAACAGGTTACTGAACAACACTCTTTTAATAACAAAGTTAACAAATTAACAGCTGAACTAAGAACAAAAATATACCATTGAGCAACATTTCAAGTTAAATATATTATTTTTGAATTATAACAAAACTGTACAATGTATGCTTAAAGTATTTTTTAACACTTATATAAGATTTGCTTCAACTTTTACTTTAAGTTTTTACCAAGTACTAAAAAAAAACCTAAATAGTACCGACTTGGTACCGAAGTACCAGTATTTTTGACAACACTAGTCTCTATGGAGACATATCCACCACCGATCTAGATGCATTTGAATGTTTTCTTGAGGACCACGTTCAGCACAAAGTAACCCTTCTCTCCATTTACTGTAGATGAAGACTGTATGTCATTTCTGACCTTTAAACATCTTCCTTCTTTCCTCTTTCTCCTTTTCTTTCTACAAGCCTCGCAGGGAGTTGTTTCATGTCTCCATGCATTTGTAGATTCCCTTTCTTTAAATCGAGCATAATATTCTCTCCTGATCGATTTTGCATGTCGTGTGTGGTGCATCAGAGGCTGCTCATAATTAGGTTTTGGATGAGCACAGTCCCTGCTTCAATGAGGCAGATTAGATTAAGATGGATATGGTTCCTATTGCTGAAAGTGTTTATAGATCCCAGAAAAGAGTGCTCAGTGACTGAGAAATGTTTTACACTGGCCCTACTTCAAATTCATTTGTAAGTCTGCAGAGACACAGTACTTAGTAATATGACTAGGGAAACTTATGTTGTGCTTGTGAAGAGTTGGACGATAAGAGATATTTCTGGCCACATGTATAGATTCCTTTATCTTGGAAACATTTGGTAAAAAAAAAACATTAGCTTATTACAATGCCATTCCTAAGGGAGCTGCTTTAAGTTGTGCATCTGAAATCAAAGGTCAGTTATTTGGACTTTTGACTTTGTGCTAGATACCGCACAGATATGTTTGTCCCCAGTTTGTTGGGCGTTTCACCTCTAGTCAAGCGATGAGCTTTAAGACATTTTGTTGATTTCTATTTCTACAGTGTCACACTGAGTAGCCTCATCCACTGTGATATCTCATTGGCCCAAATTCTTGCTCCTCATAACTTATGTACATTTAAAGACCTCATGAAATCAGAATTGACCCATCGCTAAGCTCCACCATCCTTGTTTTCCATTGCTTGCTCTGACAGACTCAGAACTTCCCATAGGAATGAATGAGAGATGCCCATGAACGGTGCAGTTTTTTCTCAGAAACGAAATTGATAGTATTCTTACATTGGTTGGAATGAAGAGTGACAAGTGAACGAAAAACAACTTTTTTGCATATTTTGGATCATTTCTATAACATTTCACTCTAAACTACTCAAATACACATTACTCCCTAGACTTTCTTTGGGAAAAAGCAAATGCGGATGGCAACAGTTGCTAAGATAGTATTGGTAAGAAATGCTTTTAAGGTGGGGCTTAACAAAAGATCAATTGGAGATGTGTCACAGAAAACAACAAATTGCTTGTTAATGGAAACTTGTCATATCAAACCTGGTTGGAAAATAGTGTAAACCATTACAGAAAAGACAAAAGTGTATTGGAGCTACAGTAAGTCTACACTGAGGGTTAACATTGCTCAGAGCTTTGGAGTCAAGAGGAAGGCTATGTGAATGAATATTAAATCAGTTTCAGTTAGAGATATAACAGTAAAAACAACATATCGGCACCAATAGTAGCTTTTTAGATCTATCGGCTATCTGCAAAAATCAGCGCAGACAGTTGCATTTATTATTATTATTATTGTTTGATTTTAAGAGTGCATGTTTTGTTTCCATTATGTGTTTGTGTGATCTGGGAGTACAGACATTTCAAAATATTTAACAGTGTAATGTGCCAAATCTTTTTTGTAGTTTTGGTTGCACAATAAACTGAATATAGGGTTTTATTCATTTTGGGCTCTTATTGTATCTGTCATTGCCTGTCACTGTAAAGAAAGACTGTGGGTCAGATTCACTAAACAGTTGTGGCACTTTTGTGTGTGGTATTTATAATATCTTATTCACTAGCCATTGTCATTTCTTTCTGGGCAAACACGCCTCCTTTCTGTGTAAATTAGGCTCATTGTAGATCTAGCACAATTTAAATTGCTCTATTACCATGAATGAAAGTTGGTGGTAAAATGAGTTTTATTTAAACAGATGGGTAGCACTTTACAATACTTCTATTGCACTAAATAAATGCATGTATGTAAGGAACCTTTAAGGAATATCTTGGAGATCCAAATAAAGGTCCAAATACAAACAATTTTCTAGGGCTGTATCTGCATTCATTCTTAAAGGAATAGGTCACCCAGAAATGACAATTATGCAATTTCTATGTACCTCATGTCATTCCTTCAACCAAGCAAATCATAATGATTAAATGATGGCTTGAATGAAGGCTTATTATAAAATTGCAAACTCAGTGCTTCAGACCAACAAACACATCATATCTACCCCTCTTTTTTTAATTGTCAGAGATGGCACAATAATCAGGCTTGCATGTATATGACAATATATAACTATACGTTAATGCATTAGGTATCATGAACAAACAATTAGTAATACATTTTTTACAACATTTGTTAATGTTAGTTAATAAAAATACAATTGTTCATTGTAAGTTCATGTTAGTTCATAGTTCATTAACTAATGTTAACAAATACAACATTTGATTTAAAAAATGTATTGGTAGATTTTGAAATTAACATGAACTAAGATTAGTAAATGCTGTAAAAGTATTGTACATTGTTAATGTTTACTGATGTTGTTAACTAATGTTAACAAACGGAACCTTATTGTAAAGTGTTACCAAGAGATGTTTGTAAACATTTCAATCAACCAACCACATCAGCAGTAATTAATCAAAAGAATGATCAAATGATGAAAAAGGTAATTATAACCTGGCATAATATATCCAGATGTGCGGTGTCATCAAGCACTCTTTCGGTATGTGTAAGAGATTAACAGGTGTCTGGATCACAGTGATGCTGTACAGTCAATCCTGGCAGGGTGTGTTGATTACGGTGGTCTGCGGCACCCTACGCTATATAGCGCTCAGAATCGGGCCACAAGTTCAGACCTGCACATGCAAATTGCGTTCAGCAGCGTTTTTATAGGTGCGTTTTTGGTGTTGCCTGATCTGCATGATTTCTTTAGTGAATCGGCGCTAAACCGGTGCAGAGAGCGTGTGGAAAAAAAGCTACACTTTTACAGAGCGCAATTCATTCTTAGTGAATCTGCCACTTCTGTTTACAGAATTCCTGTCATTATATATATATATATATAATTTGTTTTTTTGTTGTTGTTTTTTTAAGTTGATTGTTGAAATCTATTTACTGATAGTTATCGGCCTTTTCCACCAGCGTAGTTACCGGTATCAGCAAAATCCACTATCAGTCAACCACTAGTTTCAATAATTGCTATGTACAGTGGGTACGGAAAGTATTCAGACCCCCTTAAATTTTTCACTCTTTGTTATATTGCAGCCATTTGCTAAAATCATTTAAGTTCATTTTTTTTCCTCATTATTGTACACACAGCACCCCATATTGACAGAAAAACACAGAATTGTTGACATTTTTGCACATTTATTAAAAAAGAAAAACTGAAATATCACATGGTCCTAAGTATTCAGACCCTGTGTGTACAATAATGAGGAAAAAAAATGAACTTAAATGATTTGAGCAAATGGCTGCAATATAACAAAGAGTGAAAAATTTAAGGGGGTCTGAATACTTTCCGTACCCACTGTAAATATTACATTTTGCATTCAATATTCTTAATTGTCATATACTTATTTTATAAGTCTGTCAAGCTTTTGGTCATGATTGTGTCATGTTTCTTTCAGGTGGGCTGGTTATGGGAACAGGCATTGAGTCTTCATCTCATATCTATGGCCTGTTCCAGCACATTTGTGTGGCCTTTGAGCTGGTGTTGGCTGATGGTAGTCTGGCCCGATGTACTGAGGTGGGTTATTTGTAGATGGCATATGTGATAAGCTGCATACACATAGACTCAAGTAGTAATTTATCATTCCTGTCAATGTATTTGGCATCATATACATGTAAGCCTGATTATTGTGCTATCTCTGACCATTAAAAAAGAGGGGTAGATAGGATGTGCTTGTTGGTCTGAAGCATTGACTTTGCAATTTTATAATAAGCCTTCATTCAAGCTATCAATTATTCATTATGATTTGGTTATGTATGATAAGGAATGACATGAGGTACAAAGAAATGGCATAATTTTCATTTCGGATGAACTGTTTGTATTTGGACCTTTATTTGGAACTCCAATATATTCCTTAAATGTTCCTTACATACATACAGTACATTTATTTAGTGCAATAGAATTATGTTTGTAATTTTGTCATATTTGTCTTGCCTGCTCACAGAAAGAAAACCCTGACCTGTTCTATGCGGTTCCTTGGTCCTGCGGTACTTTGGGGTTCCTGGTGGCTGCAGAGATCCGGATCATTCCAGCTCAGAAATGGGTGAAGCTACGCTATGAACCTGTACGGGGCTTGGATGCTATCTGCAAGAAGTTTGCTGAGGAATCAGCCAATAAGGAGAACCAGTTTGTGGAGGGATTGCAGTACTCTCGGGACGAGGCCGTGATCATGACTGGAACAATGACTGAAGATGCAGAGCCTGGCAAGGTGAAAATGAATATTCATGAATAAATTTCATGTTCATTAGGAAAAAGTTTACAACTACAACCATAAGGGCTATCAACTGAGTAAAAAAAAAAAAGTATATTTTTTGCATTTAATTACATAAAAAAACAGCTAATGAAGATAATTCAAAGACATTACTTTATTGTGGCAGATAAGGCTGGGTAAAAATATTAATTGTCATATAATTTGCGATCTTTATCTTCATCCTGTGATTAATTCTTTAAATCCTAAGATCAATCTTTTACTCTATGTGAATGTAAATCACATAAGGCTGAATCCAGCTTCTTATTCGCCCGTAAATCACTCACATTCGTGACCAAAATTTGTGTTATGCAACTAAAATGGCTGATAAAAAAATTAATTAAAATAATATATATATATATATATAAAATAAAACATTATATTGAGAATAACCATTACAGTTATTTATATATACATTTGTTAATGCTTTTAATTGTTAAATGCTGTCAATTAACATCATTAACTTTCAGATGCAAGCAAAACGGACATTATAATTTAAATATATCCAAATGAATCAGAATTTAATCGAGAAATCTTTATCAATACCCAGCCCTAGTGGCAGATCAGCAAAGCATTGAATAGACATTACAAAAAGTGAATATAGTCACTATATTATTGAACATAAGCCTGTCACTGGCCTACAGTCCACAACAATCAATTTTTTTATTGTATTTGTCAATCTGTCTGTGGTAGACTTTGGGGCCATACAGATTGTGTTCTCACATTCTGCATGAATAAATGTGTTAACTTTATTATAATTTGTAATATTATTAATTGTACTAAATCAGCATGTTAAATTGACAGCCCTAATAATAATATTATATTATAATATTTCTCTTTTTCTCTGTCTTTCATTTTTTCTATTAGACTAACTGTATAGGTTACTATTACAAGCCATGGTTCTTCAAACATGTGAAGGGGTTTCTCAAGGAGAACCGTGTTGCTGTGGAGTACATTCCTCTCAGACATTACTACCACAGACACACCCGCAGCATCTTCTGGGAATTGCAAGTAAATGACTGGAAATCTGCACTCACCAACAGTAACATTCAGGACTTCTTTTAATACAGCTTGATGTTGAAGATATTAACTTTCAATTATCTTTTTGGTTTGTGGTGTAAATTTGATTCTCAGAGTTTGAGACTCTTATGGGGCTTTTCCACTGCATGGTACGACTCGACTCTGCTCGCATTTTGGGAGTTTTCCACTGTGGATAGTACCTGGTACCTGCTACTTTTTTTAGTACCACCTCGGTCGAGGTTCCAAGCGAGCCGAGCTGATACTAAAATGCGATGTCAAAACTCTGCAGATCACTGATTGGTCAGAGAGAATCGTCACTACCAGCATCACTGGATTTTCGACACAGACCCGCTAGATTTAAAGTTAGCTTGCAGTATCATTTGTTCACGCGATTGTATGTTTTGTTACGTTAACTCTATACTCTGCTTGAAAGCTTCACTTTATTTAGTTGGCCAGCTACTGAAAAGCTTGCTTCTAAAACAACAAGGCTAACTTATCTGTTACACTTGTGTAAAATCACCATGCAACAACTGCTTTATGCAGCACAATGAGCTGGTAGCTAACGCTAGCGGTCGTGTTATTGTTTATTTTTTGTGTCGAATTTAAGATGATGTCACGGCAGTAGAGGCGGAACTAAACAGCAGTGGAAAAGCAAACTCAGAAAAGTAAAGCGAGTAGAGTTGAGTCGAGTTGAACCATAACGTGCAGTGGAAAAGTGCCATTAGTGGGACAGCCACTTCTTCCTCTGTGGGTTCCATAAGCTTTAGCAGTGTTCACTTGTCTGATAATGTATGGTTAAAGAGAAGTATATCCTTTTCTATATTAATCAGGCCACATATCTCTCTCTCTCTCTCACTCACTCACTCACTCACTCACTCACTATCTCTCTCTCTTTTTATCACTCAAACATCCTCACACACAGATATGAGGCTAAATATCTACTAAAGAACCTCCATCATTACATTAGCTACTGGATATTATACATGGCATTTTGATTAGCTATTCCATTCTCACAATTATGTTGCTAAAACTCAGATGGGTAATGATTCAAGTAGGAGTGTACTTTCAAACATTGACCTTTTTGATGATGGTGTACACATAAAGTACACTTAGTGGTTCCTGTCAGCACTTCCTCTGATAATTGTGAAACTATTGATTTATCAGCCCATTTCCTTTCTCTCACACAGCATTTTAGTGCTTATTGCACTTTTTCTTCAGTGGTCATCCATTTATGAACTCTCTCAGACCCACAGACTTTCTTTCTTTTGTTGATGTTTTTCCGATTGAAACAGGACATTTGTGCTGGACATATCATCCAACTTTTTTTTAATATCCAATCGGCTCAAATTACGACTATGAACATGATTTGCTAGTTGGTTGCAGCTGATATTATGGGGAGGGACATTCTCATTCTGAAGAGTATTTGATTGGACAAAAATCTGTGAAGTTCAAGATAAGTCATCAAAAGTTTGTTGTGTTTTCCCAAAAGAAGAAAAATGATGCGTATGTCTGCTGCTGTATATAGACTAAACATACAAAAAATGTACTTTCACCATCGTCCTTTTTTCTTAATTCTTCCATGTTCATACTACTCAAATCCCGTGGGTCCTTAAAAGGTCTTAAATTAACTTTTTAAAATGTAAGGCCTTAAAAAGTATTTAATATCTTCAGGCCCTAAAAAGTCTTTAATATCTTAAATAAATTTCAAGAAGACTTACATTTTGTTTGCTGAGGTATTACATTTTATAGAGGTGACACTTAAAACAGCAGAATTTTCAAGCGAGTCAAAATCATCTCTCTCTCTCTCTCTCTCTCTCTCTCTCTCTCTCTCTCGTCCATCCGTCATTTAGCAGCTAAAGCTTGAGTTTAGTGTGAGCACATGCAGGGAAGTGCATTTTTACTAAACTTACGATGTTAAACATGTATAAACCTTCATAAACTCATTAATCCGAAATGCAAATGCCGTTATTCTGCGTCTCTAACACTGTCGCTACTGCTTATAATCGACAAAGCGATCAGTGTTACAATTTGCAAGCGTGCAAGGTTGGAGCGGTCATTTGACGCCTTTCAAATCATGCACTTCCTTATTTCACATCACCTTTTACAATAATTGTAAAGCTACCAGAACTACTCAGCTGCAGAGTTACATCTGTTACGTATCTCATCTCCATCTTGGTAGAACTAGGGCTGCCAAAGCAATTGACACTCTTCTTCTCACGCTCTCACGCCACACGTCCCTTTTCTTACGCAGTGATAAAGAGCAAAGAGGACACTGACAGCGCACGGACAAGACAGAGCAGCCTTCATGATGCTGCCAGTTAGTCAGAACAATCAGGGGGAATGCAGCAGCACCGCATCTCTCCCTCTCCTTCTCTTTTATAATTTAATCTGTTAACATTTACAATGCATCTTGTCAATTTAAACATCCATTTTTAAGGTAACTGATGAGTTTTTATTTGAGATATTTCACAATTTTTTTTTTATTGTCTTCACTTACTTACCTTCATGCTGTTGCAAACTTGTATGACTTTCTTATTTCAGTGGATATCAAGAGGAGACATTAGGGAGTGCTGCACGATTAATCATATCGCAATCGCAATGTCAGCCTGTATGATTATATGACGGCAAAATGCTGCGATTTTATTAAATAAATAAGTGCATGTGTGGACGTGACGCCCATTTTCTACACAGCTAATAAAAAGATGACCAGTCTATATTGATGACACGCGAGATGAGAGGAGCACTGCAGCTCGAGTGTCTGATAGAAACACAGATCACAGCATGGCGATATATCTTTATTTCATCCTTAATTAAGCTTCAAATAATACGGGAGTGTGCCATGTAAATAAGCACAAACTCCAAAACTGTCATTCTCTGTGCGGTCAGAGCTGCTTCAACCAGTCGCAGAAGAGACCCAATCTGAGCGGGAGAGATTTAAAATTGCGCACTCTAACACGGAGACGCTCGTCTCTCACCACCGCTGTCTGCAGCTCGCAAAGTCATCATCATGATAAGATCAATCTTGTGTGAAAAATAACACTAAAATTACAACAACAATAATATATATATATATATATTAGACAAGATTGACAAATGCTTATCAATAATACTCTTATGGCTAAAATGTTTACAGTGTTCATTGACTAAAATATCAATATGACTAAATTTTACAAAAATTTCAACAGTTTTCCTTGACTAAATCTACATATAAAATGCCCAACAAAATGACTAAAAACAATAAATAGAAATAGGATAAGTTGACTAAATATGATAAAAACTAAAAAGGACATTTGACACAGGATTAAGACTAAGATTAAATAAAAAAAACAGATGACAATATTTACTCTAGTATTCAGTTGCCAGGTCATTAAGAGTTTATTAATGCAAAGCCAACATTTACATGTTTTTAACGTCACTTTTTTGATCAGTATGGTACCACCTCCGCCTCATTTTAAGCCAGGAAAAACTATGGTTATATGGCGATATTTTGACTTTAAGATAACCGACACTGAGCGGAGAGAGGTACTGTGCAAAATTAAAGTTGCTACATCACGTGGCAACACGACAAATTTATATCAAACGGCACAGAGAAAAGTAGAAAAGTGAGATTTCAGAAAATGATTCACACACTGGCAAGAGGTACCAGCGATAAGTAGAACTTTTTTGAAAGATGATTTGGAAATACCAGTTGTCATTTAACAAGCAAGCAAACAAACAAACAAACAAAAAACAACAGTTTTAGTGGTTTGAGTGAACCACACTTTTATATCCAGTTTCCTTTTCAAAAGAGTTTATACAAAGTACATGCTACATCCTGATTAAATGTCCCTGTTTGTTTGAACAATCTTATTTTCATGAAAATTTGTATGTTCTTATTTATTGTTCTATTTTATTTAGGTATAATATTGAGAAAATAACAAGTTTGCAGTAATGCAAAGATGTTATTATTTAATTTAGTAAAAATATAATTTGAATTTGAATACACTGTTCATTTATAGTGGTTTTTGTTGCTAGTTTGTGTTTGAGTTGAGACATTATCAATAATCTATTTGTGCATTGTCCTTGATAACCAAGCAAGTTGACTCATGATACCATTTGTTTATTATATTGCAAACGCATATCACAATATTAGCCTCAATAATCGCAATATGACATTTTCCCCAAATCGTGCAGCCCTAGTCACCATTCACCGTTCACATACATTGAATGAAAAACAAGATGCAGTGACAGTGAATGGTGACTGAGACTAAATATTTTGCTTAACATCTCCTTTTTTGTTCAATGGCAGAGAAAAACTCATTCAGACTCAAGGGTGAGCAGTGATAACAGAAATTTTATTTTTAAACAAACTGCTCTTTAACTACCTGTTAAAGTATTTGTTAAAGGTATCTACCAAGAAAAAAATATAAATGTTATTCAGCACATTCTAGACCTTATTCACAGCAGCTCCATATTTGATTTTTAATGACACTGACAACAAGGCTGTGTGGGATAGACGTACAGTCTCTTCAATGAGATGTACTGCAGTTTAAAGTGTTTTTGGATCGCTCCGTGTACAAAAATTTTAAAAAATATATTTTCAAGGACACTCAGTAGACAAACTCCAGACAACATAATTTGTGGAAAATCAGATGGGATCTAGGAGCTTTTTACAGATTTACACCGTATGTGCCATTGAAGAGATGGTAAGTCTATCCCTCGCCTCATTTCCATTCCCATTAAAACTCAAAGATGGCACTACTGTGAATAAGGTCTATAGACCAATCCTCTTATTTACAAAAATGTCAGCGCATGCGCAGTAAGTGGTGGCAGAAAGCCCATTGACTGTTGTTAGTTTTGACAGATTAGAGGATTAAACAAAGTTATGACTCAAAACCATCATAAATACAAACATATTCTTAGCTTTACAATTACTATAATTAAATATGTTGATAACAAACACGTAATCATGTTCGCTGCAAAGTTGTGATTTGAAATGATCTCCTCAGTCCAGTCAGCTCTGTTGATGATCTTGAAACCGCAGCAGTCAACAAGAACCCTCAAAATCATTTTTCAACAACGTAATCCATGCGCATGGTTTTTGCCACCACTTCCGTGTTTGATGTAAACGGTGATGTTGCCAAAGGATTGGTCTATTGTGTCACGTCTTGCTGGAAAGCAAGTAACTAAAGAATATTTATAAATAAAATAAACAAACTGATTCTATATTGGACTGTATTGTATGTTACAAGTTTATATTATGGCTGTTTATAAGCAGATATAGATTTTTTAACTTTACTTAAAGCATGCAAAGATCACTTATAATATGATAACATCATAAATCCTTTTGACTGTTGACACTATGCAGCACTTACACGATTAACGTCTGTTGCATTAAAATTGGATGTTGCTTGTGTTATAATGCATTATACTCTAAAATATATCTATGAATAGGGGAAGTCTTATAATGTGTTATAACTGTAGTTATTTATGAGAAGTTATAACTTATTATAAGGTATATTATAGACATGCATTTATAATGCCTTTACAATGCATTATAAATGTGGGCTTCAAAGAAAGTGTTACATAGTGCTTTATCCATTGAGCAACTGCTGTGCTAACCAGAACATTTCCTGTCACTAGGTAGCATATCACTAAAGTTGAGTTATTTTAACATGTAAAATTTTGTTGCGTTTTGTAGAGGATCCCTCTACTTGAAATATTTAAGTTGAAATTTCATGACAATTTTAGTAATTAAAAGAAAAATTCAAATTTCAAACATATTGAACCACTATCCGTGACTGAATCAAGTTTAGCCAAAGAGTATATTTTTGAGTGTGTATTTGGCATGCCAGCATTTCCTGTCACTAGCTAGCATATCACTTGAAGAGTTTTGTTTGAGTTATTTTTACATGTTAAAATTTGTTGCGTTTACTTGATTAAGTTAGGTTCCCTCTACTTATAGTGTTTAAGTTGAAATTATATGGTTATTTTAATTTAAGAAAATGTGAAACCACTGTCCATGATTGAATCAAGTTCAGCTTAAGAGTTTTTTTGAGTGTATCTGAGTTTATTCTGTCAACTTTTAGGATAACAATAGCAGATAATTGGCTTTAAAGCTGATTGAGAGACTAAAAGCCACGAAACACTTGTTTTACTTGTGTTTTTTAGGATATCATTCCATTTGGGAACAACCCGTTGTTCAGGTATGTGTTCGGCTGGATGGTTCCTCCTAAGATCTCTCTGCTGAAGCTTACTCAGGGAGAGACCATCCGCAAACTGTACGAGCAGCACCATGTAGTGCAGGACATGCTGGTCCCCATGAAGCACATTAAAACTGCCATCATACGCTTCCATGATGACATACAGGTGAGAAAATCAACAATACTCATGCTATACATTTATATAAATAGAGTATTACACACAAACAAGGGAGATGCACTAATGTTTAAATGATGTCTGATACAGACAACTGATAATTGTTCATTATAGCTGACACTGAAATCTATGCTGTTCTGTCTTTTTATTTAAAAATGGATCCTTAATCTAATCTTTAGTCTAAAATGTAACATGTCAAATCTTGTATTGGTTAGTAAGGGGTAATGTACAGCCAGCCATTTGTTATGTCAGTCAGTTGCAAAACAGTCAATCGCAAAATAAAACCTGGTTAACACGAAGCGTCAACCAGCTGACTGTACATTACCCCACTCATTACACGGCTACTAATCAAATAAATAAATACAATCACATAAAATATTGATTTGTGTTGAAATTATTTACATTTACATTTACATTTATGCATTTGGCAGACGCTTTTATCCAAAGCGACTTACAGTGCAATTATTACAGGGACAATCCCCCCGGAGCAACCTGGAGTTAAGTGCCTTGCTCAAGGACACAATGGTGGTGGCTGTGGGGATCGAACCAACGACCTTCTGATTAACAGCCCTGTGCTTTAGCTACTACGCCACCACCATCCCCAAATTATATAATTATGTGACAAGAAATAAATCACTGAACAGCTGAAATACACCTTCGGAATGTATCACAGTTCTGTTAGTGTTTATTTTGTAATTCATGAACGTCTGACTGCTCATTGTGCATCTTATTACAGGACTTCTTGCCAAATAAAGCTGTACATGCACATGAAATATTGATCTGAGTTGAAATTATTTTATTAACTTACTTGTAGAGAATGCACAATGATCCGAGAAGCAGGAAAGATGGCTCATAAATACCTGGATGAGAGATCAGATGCGTGGATGTACGGTTGTTACTGAAACATATCAGACCACTAGATAGCACCATTGAGCAATCAGAATTGAGTGTTCCAGAGAACCGTGTAATAATAATCAGTAATATACAGTAGAAAAGATGAAAGGTATTATCTACTTACAATATTGGCCAAATCAGACCAATAGCAATCATTTGAAAAACAATACTGGCCTATATCGTTATGGTCATGATGTACATAATATACATCCCTAACATAAACCTTAATACGTAAAAATAAAAAGTACTGCTATGCAGTGACACACATGAAAAAAATTACACAAGATTGCCCTTTCATTTAATTAAATTGCATTCATCTCAAATTCTTAGGCCTCCATCAAGAACTTTTGTTTTTTTTATTTGTGTTGTAGGTGTATCCTCTGTGGCTGTGTCCCTTTCTTCTGCCCAACCAGCCGGGAATGGTGCATCCTAAAGGAGCTGAAGATGAATTGTACGTTGATATCGGAGCATATGGGGAACCCCAAGTCAAACACTTTGAGGCCAGCGCTTCCACACGCCAGCTGGAGAAGTTTGTCAGAGACGTTCATGGGTAAGTTACCACTTTTCATCTGTTCATTGTTTGGTAAGACCATGTTCGTTTATGCACAGCTGGACTAAAATTTCTGCCCTAAATTTCAACATACCGGTAATCAGATTGTGAAATTCAGTAAATTTCTCACATTGTAGATTTAATAGGGTATTGTGTAACACAAGTCTCTGCCTTACGATTTGCTCCATCTCTAGATTCCAGATGCTTTACGCTGATGTGTACATGGATCGACAGGAATTCTGGGAGATGTTCGACGGCACATTATATCATAAACTCAGACAGCAACTTGACTGTAAAGATGCATTTCCTGAAGTCTATGACAAGATCTGCAAGTCTGCAAGACACTGAATTCAGCACATGTAAGCAATTGAATACTTGATAGAACTGAACAAGCCTTAAATTGGGGCAAAACCAAATGCTTCCAACTCTTAAAGGAATAGCCAGTTGAAATTCAGCCCTTTTTGTAATATACTGTATCTATATTTGAGATCAGTTAGCCAAATATAAAGGCCCTTATTTTGTTAAGGTGTTTTAAGACATGATTAAACAAACATTATATAATGATTAACGGATCAGTAGTTTATGTACAGTCAAATATGAATACTGGTATATGAATCAAAGTGTCACATGTAACCATTTTAATCTATGTTAACTAATTATCTTAACATAATTATTTTTGTTAATGTTATTAAAAAAAGTTGAAATTAAAATGGTTATTTTTGATGATTTAAAAAATTATATTCATCATTTTTTAGAAGTAAAAAAAATTAAGTTGTTCACTATTTTTCTACATTGTGAATGTTGGCTACCTCACATTTGAGTGTCTTAACAACACCAAACATAATGATTTAATTTTTAGGCATGTTCAAAGGAATATTTTGTCTACCAAACAACACTAAAGCACTTCTCAATATGAGTATGACACAAGTTGTGAATGTATTTGCCATTCATTTCTTAGTCAAATACAAACTACCTTTCAAAAGTTTTGAAACACTTACTCATTCTTTATTGTAATTATTATTATTATTATTTTTCACATTTTAGAATAATAGTAAAGTCATCAAAATAATGGAATAACATAAATGTAACTATGGGAATTATTTTGTGACTAAGAAAAATCCAAAACAAATCAAAACTGTGTTAAATTTTAGCATCTTCAAAGTAGTCAACCTTTGCCTAGAATTTGCAGACATGTACTCTTGAAATTTTTCAACCAACTTCTTGAGGAATCACCCTGGGATGTTTTTTAAAAGGCATTGAAGGAGTTCCCATAGTTACATCACTTCCCATCACTTATTGGCTGCTTTTCTTTATTATTTGATCCAAGTCATCAATTTCAAAAACGTTTTTTTATTGATTACATTTTTGTTTTATAATGAAATAAATTCATATAGTGGCACAATTATATTTTTGTCTACAAAACTAATTTCAAACATTTAAGCATACGCCTTCAGATCAAAAGATTTTTAAGTTTTCAGTCAAGTGTTTCACAACTTTTGACCAGTGGTGATGGAATGACTTTTGTCATTTGTACAATTACAGTTGCAGTCAGTCATAAGTTTACATACACTTGGGTTGAAGTCATTAAAATAATTTTTTTTAACCACTCCACAGATTTAATAGTAGCAAATTATAGTTTTGGAAATTAGTTTAGGACATTTTTGCATGACACAATTAAAGTTTCCAACAATTGTTTAGAGACAGATTGTTTAACTTTTAATTGACTATAACAATTCCAGTGGGTCAGAAGTTTACATACACTAAGTTAAGTGTGCCTTTTAAGCAGCTTGGAAAATTCCAGAAAATGATGTCAATCCTTTAGACAATTAGCTTCTACTAGGACTGTGGATGTATTTTAAGGCTCAGTGCCTCTTTTCTTGACATCATGGGAAAATCAAAAGAAATCAGCCAAGACCACAGAACAAAAATTAGTTGACCTCCACAAGTCTGGTTCATCCTTGGGAGCAATTTCCAAATGCCTGAAGGTACCACATTCATCTATGCAAACATTGCAAGTATAAGCACCATGGGACCATGCAGCCATCGTATTCGCTCAGGAATAAAATGCATTCTGTCTCCTAGAGATGAACGTAATTTGGTGCGAAAAGTGCAAATCAATCCCAAAACAACAGCAAAGGACCTTGTTAAGATGCTGGAGGAAACAGGTAGACAAGTATCTATACCCACAGTAAAACGAGTCCTATATCGAGATAACCTGAAAGGCTGCTCCAAAACACCCATAAAAAAGTGCACATGAGGACAAAGATCTTACTTTTTGAAGAAATGGCCAGACTGGTTCAAACTGACAAAGTCTACAGTAACTCAGATAACTTCTCTGTCCAATTGTGGTGAGAAGAATAGTTCTTGGCACTGTTTTGGCAGCACGAGGGGGACCTACACAATATTAGACAGGTGGTTTTAATGTTGTGTCTGATCGGTGACAAACTGACAAAAGTTTGGAATAATGTACAGATTTTGCTGTTTCGGTAATTGGTACTTTCATTCATCAAAGTAGCATTCAACTGATCACAAATTATAGTCAGGGCATTACTGATGAAAAAAATCTGTTTTGATCAAATTTAGCCAGGCCCAATTTCCTGCAGCCATCACTCCAACACCTTGTCCTTGAGTAATCATGATAAATTGCTAATTTGGTACTAGAAAATCACTTGCCATTATATCAAACACAGCTGAAAGATATTTGGTTAGTTAAATTAAGCTTAACATTGTTTTTGTGTTTGAGTTGCCACAGTATGCAATAGACTGGCATGTCTTAAGGTCAATATTAGGTCAAAAATGGCAAAAAAGAAACGGCTTTCTCTAGAAACTCAGTCAATCATTATTTTGAGAAATGAAGGCTATACAAAGCTTGAAATTGTAAAAAACTGAAGATTTCATACAAAGTTGTACACTACAGTCTTCAAAGACAAAGGAGAACTGGCTCTAACAAGGACATAAAGAGATGTGGAACACCAGATGTACAACTAAACTAGAGGATAAGAACATCAGAATCTCTAGTTTGAGAAATAGACACCTCACATGTGCTCAGCTGACAGCTTCATTGTTCTACCCGCTCAACACCAGTTACATGTTCAACAGTAAAGAGAAGATTCAGGGGTGCAGGCCTTATGGGAAGAATTGCAAAGAAAAAGTCACTTTTAAAACAGAAAACAGAAGAAAAGTTTAGAGTGGGCAAAGAAACACAGACATTGGAAAACAGATAATTGGAAAAGAGTGTTGTGGATCTTAACCACATTGAGCTTTTGTGTAATCTCCAGTGCTCCCAGTCCATCTCTGGGAACCACTAATTTTGTTCTTCTTTGGTTGTACATGGTAATTGCTCTAATTGTATGCCCAGAACAATCGTTAAGCAAAGCAGCGAGGCAACAAAGGTGAAAGCACACCAGAGAATAACCCTGTCCTTTGCTCAGTCACACCTATTAATCACAGACCAACGGCATGTTGTACACTAATTAATCCACTAGTTTGAACATGCCCTGTGAAGAGAAAGTTTATGTAGAGACTGTGAATGTTATGCTTATTTTCTATGATATTTAAATGTATTTTAGTAAATAATGAGAGGAGTTTTTAAATAATAATTATAAACACACATAGAAAACATCCATATACTGTATAAAGAATAACCTGGCCGCATGGGTTCCAAATAGGGCCCCTAAAATGCATTTTTTAATCACCTAAGAAAGAGAGGAATTCAAAACAAATATAAAACATTAAAGGAACATGCAGCAAGTTTCTCCTCATTTAAGTTGTATTTAATAAAAAATCAATTGTGATTTTGAAGCGTATGTATATATTCATGACCACTCACATGATATAAAGACTCCAGCCATATCAGTTACCTTATAAAAGCTGTGTTATTCTACATGGAGAGGGCCCTCTCATGGGGGCTGCCATGTTAAAATCACATGACCAGCTCAATCTCAGTAACTGCCCAGTTATAGGACACTCACTCATGGATTAAATTAAACATAGTTGACAATGGCCTTGCTTACTGAGATTTGGTACATTCACACCACCAGGTGTTAGTTTAAGTCTAAAATGACATGCATAAAAAAAAATACTGAGTGGGGGTGGAGGGGGTCCCCTTCAGCATATCGCAGCGCAACTTTTCTGACCTCTTCAGCCAGATGCGGATCATTCGGCATAACACAGCAGCCTGTTTCAGCTCAAAAGAAGAAATTACAGAATTACAGCCTCAATCACATTCACTTTCATTGTATGTAAAAGATGACTGAGGCCAACATACACCATATATTACATAACATCTTATATATTACATCATAAGTCATATGGGTTTGTAACACATAAAGGGTCAATAAATAATGACAGAATTAATATTTTTGGGCAATCTATCCCTTTAACTCACGTGAAATTGTATACATACGTCATTCGCCCGTGTGTGTCACGTCATATCCGTACACAGAAAATAAGCTCTAGCATGTGTATGGGAGTAGCTGAAGCTGAAAGTTTGTTGCCACAAAGACCGAGAAAAAATTCTGCAAAATTTACCATGTATAGTTCAGTACGGCAAACCTCTGAGAAATCACTGGTTGTAAAAACAAAGAAACCCCGAACAGAGCAGAGTCTACAAGCAAAATAATAAAGAGTCCGTAATAAAACCTGAATCAACATCGGCTTGGCTTTTCAGAGGTGGCGACAACTCCAAGATCTGAAAGGATTTAGGTAAGATATTTTATTGATATGGTTTATGTATAGTTGTGTAATCACACACACAAATGTCTGTATGTGAAAACACTGCAGTGAAAGCAATAATTCTACTTTAGTTAGTGCAGAAATTTTCACTTGTTAGCACACGTGTGTATTTTACTTCATAACAATCATTTTTGTCAATTAATCCTTTAGTCCTAGGCTTGCCAAGGATATGTGAGTTTTGAAATTATATTGACCACTGGATGGTTACAATGACAATTTATAAATTAGTTATTGCCATGGTCTATTTAGCCAGAATATCCTGCAGTTATAAAAACTTTACAACGTTTGACCTTAACAGACTAGCAATCGTTATGTCTAATGCTCACGAACGTTCCCAAACTTTTGTAACGTCATATATTTCAAAACATCAATGTTTCCAATAAGTCAAAACAACAGCATAATGGGGCTTTTCCACTGCACGGTACAGCTTGACTCGACTTTTCTCTCTTTTTGAGGGTTTTCCACTGTGGATAGTGTCTGGTACTCTTTTTTTAGTACCACCTCGGTCGAGGTTCCAAGCAAGCCCAGCTGATACTAAATGTGATGTCAAATCATCACTACCAGCGTCACTGGATTTGCGACACGGGACATCAACCCGGTAGTTTTAAAGTTACCAATAGTGATAGCAGTATAATTTTTTCACACGTCTTTCGAATTGTGAAAAGAAATGGTTATGTGCAAAACCACGCCGTGGTCAATAAACGAGGTGCAGACGTTCCTCTCATTAGCGACGAACGAAAAGACGCGAAACAAAAAAGTCTTTCAGGAAGTGTCTCAGCTGTTGGCCGCACATGGCTACCACCGGATCTACCAACAGTGCAGGGAAAACTAAAAAAAAGTCACACAAAAAAAGTGACTCCAACAGAAGAAAGTGGATGTGGGTCTACCAAATGGACACTATGTATTGCAATAGACCTGCGAGCAATGGGAAGGGGAGTCACTTCACTTCTTGTCACCTAACTGGCTCATATTACACACAAAAATGATCTTTTACCACCACCAGCTGGATAACATACAGTGGGTACGGAAAGTATTCAGACCCCCTTAAATTTTTCACTCTTTGTTATATTGCAGCCATTTGCTCAAATCATTTAAGTTCATTTTTTTTCCTCATTATTGTACACACAGCACCCCATATTGACAGAAAAACACAGAATTGTTGACATTTTTGCACATTTATTAAAAAAGAAAAACTGAAATATCACATGGTCCTAAGTATTCAGACCCTTTGTTCAGTATTTAGTAGAAGCACCCTTTTGATCTAATACAGCCATGAGTCTTTTTGGGAAAGATGCAACAAGTTTTTCACATCTGGATTTGGGTATCCTCTGCCATTCCTCCTTGCAGATCCTCACCAGTTCTGTCAGGTTGGATGGTAAATGTTGGTGGACAGCCATTTTCAGGTCTCTCCAGAGATGCTCAATTGGGTTTAAGTCAGGGCTCTGGCTGGGCCATTCAAGAACAGTCACGGAGTTGTTGTGAAGCCACTCCTTCGTTATTTTAGCGGTGTGCTTAGGGTCATTGTCTTGTTGGAAGGTGAACCTTCGGCCCAGTTTGAGGTCCAGAGCACTCTGGAGAAGGTTTTCATCCAGGATATCCCTGTACTTGGCGATTCATCTTTCCCTCGATTGCAACCAGTCAGTCCTGTCCCTGCAGCTGAAAAACACCCCCACAGCATGATGCTGCCACCACCATGCTTCACTGTTGAGACTGTATTGGACAGGTGATGAGCAGTGCCTGGTTTTCTCCACACATACCGCTTAGAATTAAGGCCAAAAAGTTCTATCTTGGTCTCATCAGACCAGAGAATCTTATTTATCACCATCTTGGAGTCCTTCAGGTGTTTTTTTAGCAAACTCCATGCAGGCTTTCATATGTCTTGCACTGAGGAGAGACTTCCGTCGGGCCACTCTGCCATAAAGCCCTGACTGGTGGATGGCTGCAGTGATGGTTGACTTACTACAACTTTCTCCCATCTCCCGACTGCATCTCTGGAGCTCAGCCACAGTGATCTTTGGGTTCTTCTTTACCTCTCTCACCAAGGCTCTTCTCCCCCGATAGCTCAGTTTGGCCGGACGGCCAGCTCTAGGAAGGGTTCTGGTCGTCCCAAACGTCTTCCATTTAAGGATTATGGAGGCCACTGTGCTCTTATGAACCTTAAGGGCAGCAGAAATGTTTTTGTAACCTTGGCCAGATCTGTGCCTTGCCACAATTCTGTCTCTGAGCTCTTCAGGCAGTTCCTTTGACCTCATGATTCTCATTTGCTCTGACATGCACTGTGAGCTGTAAGGTCTTATATAGACAGGTGTGTGGCTTTCCTAATCAAGTCCAATCAGTATAATCAAACACAGCTGGACTCAATTGAAGGTGTAGAACCATCTCAAGGATGATCAGAAGAAATGGACAGCACCTGAGTTAAATATATGAGTGTCACAGCAAAGGGTCTGAATACTTAGGACCATGTGATATTTCAGTTTTTCTTTTTTAATAAATGTGCAACAATTCTGTGTTTTTCTGTCAATATGGGGTGCTGTGTGTACAATAATGAGGAAAAAAATGAACTTAAATGATTTGAGCAAATGGCTGCAATATAACAAAGAGTGAAACATTTAAGGGGGTCTGAATACTTTCCGTACCCACTGAATGTAATGTAACAAAAAAATAGAAACATTGATTGGAAGTTTTGATTTCTGTGTCTCAAAATCTAGCGAGCTACCTACATAGACAGCATTTTGGGCATCACAGGCCCATTCGCTTTTGTGTCTTTTCTATAATCTACTGATTATTTTAGTGTTCTACGGAGGCACAGAGCCACTGAGCCGCAGCAAAAATTGGCTCAATGTCGAAACTATCTGCTCACTTGCAGTGGGAACGGTGTAATCTGATTATGTGTGCACCAAAAACATGCCGCTCATGCCCCGCTCACAGAGAATGTGTGAACCCGGCGTAATAGTGAGCAGCATGAACATTCTGCTATAAATAACTAATTTTGTGTTCCAAGGAGGACGAGAAGACATACATGTTTGGAACAACATATGGTTGAGTAAATGATGACCGATTGTTAATTTTTGGTGATCCTTATAATTAAGCAATATCACACGAGCAAGAGTGCGATATGGCCCTACATCAGCACTGCTGTGATTCGGCTGCATGTCGAGTGTCATAGGTGATCACAGCAGTGCTGATTTAGAACCATACAGCACGATTGCGAGTGTGATATTTCTTATATACAACAGTTCAATGAACAAGTCCATTTTAAAAAAATCTGAATCTTCCTTTGCTGGTTCAAACCAAATGATGCGTCCATACCTCCATTAGTAATTAAAAAACGTCACTTCAGAAATATTATCACTACTTTTGTTGTTTCTACCAAGTTATTGGATAAACAAGGGTGTGTTTGTGTGAGGAGGAGAGAGAGAGAGAGAGAGAGAGATTTCATAAAGAAATAAAAATGCATTGATCCCCAAGATAACAGTTTGGTCCCCAATAAGAATGTTGAGAAATAAAAACTTCGACTCAGGTTTGTAATCAATTGTGAGGCAAGGAAAGGAGTTACCATTCTAAAACGTTCACAAGCAATTATAATCATATGCAAATTGAACTTGAGGTGTCACAGTACAACACTTTCTAAGATTTTGATAGGTCACTTACTGTTCTACAAACATTGGTCATTTGATTTTCAAAGGACAGATTGGTATCAAATGTAACACATAAGTTCTTAGCTGTTGAAGATGATGTAACATTACATCCATCAAGAGACAAATTATATTTTAGCGGCTTATTTTTAGAGGTTTTTGGTCCAATAATTAGTACCTCTGTTTTGTTGTAATTGATTAGAAGGAAATTTCTGGCCATCCAATCTTTTATTTAATTGATACACTCTGCTCATTTGGAGAATTGTGAAATCTCATCAGGTTTTAAAGAAATATAAAGTTGGGTATCATCGAAATAACAGTGGAAACGTAGTCCACGATTCCTGATAATATCTCCCAGAGGAAGGATATACAAGGAGAAACGCAGAGGCCCTAAAACTGATCCCTGTGGCACTCCATACTTTACTTTTGTCTGGTTTGACAATTCCTCATTTACATAGACAAAGTGGTAGCAGTCTGCTAAATATGGCCTATACCATGCTAATGCAACTCTCAAATAATTCTCTAGCCTATTCAAGAGAATGTCGTGAGCTATCGTGTCGAATGCAGCACTAAGATCTAAAAGCACTAGAAGTGAAATGCAGCCGTGATCAGATGATAAAGAGCAAGTAATTTGTAACTCTGATAATTGCGGTCTCTGTACTGTGATGAGGCCTAAAATTGACTGATTGTTCATATATACTATTTCTCTGTAGGATGAACATAATTAAGAGGAAACTACTTTTTCTAGTATTTTTGATATAAACAGGAGATTTGAAATATGTCTATAATTAGCCAGTTCTCCAGGATCAAGCTGTGGCTTCTTAATAAGTGGTTTGATAACTGCCATTTGAAAGTTTTTGGGACATATCCTAAGGATAGCGAGGAGTTAATAATATTAAGAAGAGGTTCTGAGATTACAGGGAATACCTCTTTTAAGACTTGTTTGGTATTGGATCTAACAAACATGTTGCGGCTTTTGATGTTTAGTTAAGTTTAGTTAACACTTCATGACCTATGACAGCGAAGGATTGAAGTTGCACGTGAGGAAAATTATGAGACACTGTTTTCTGAGGTACTGTGACAGATGATTGTATAATTCTAATTTTATTTCAGACTATTTAAATTTTATCAGTAAAGAAATTTATAAAGTCATTACTCTTGTGCTGCGATGGAATATCTGGTTCTGTTGAGGCTTTATACCTAACCAATTTAGCCACAGTACTGAATAAACACCTAGGATTGTTGTGGTTATTTTTTATGAGTTTGCTAAAATATGCTGACCTGGCAGCTTTTAGTGCCTGTCTGTAGCTACAGACACTATCCTTTCATGCACCTCGAAATACTGTATTAGTCCTCACATTGATCACAGCAGGTAATTGAAGTCTGATATAAGTTGTCTTGAAATTGAAGGTGCTGCTTTGAGAGCAATACCAATGGTGTTTAACATGGAAGAATTAAGAAAAGTAAAGTTTACCGCGCTGACAGTCTAATAGAACGCTGAGGCACAGTCGGCTCACTAAAATCTCAGAGAAGTTGGAATCTGTGGTGGACAACTAGTTGCATTAAATTAATGCTTAAATGGTGTCTCAGCACTGCTAGTTGCTCTACACAATGTGGTCATGCTTGTTTTACAGGTGGTCAGTTTTCTCCCAGCTGCCTCACTTTTTTTTTTCTTTTTTTTTTTTACTGAGATTGACAATGTAAGCAGTGTAGTTTTATGTATATATTCTGTATATATGTGTGCACGCGTGTGTATGTGTGTGTTAGCCTGATTTATGAATTATGTACAGTACAACTTTTTAAAATGAATTAATTTGCTGTCAAAACATTTAATTGCACTCTATATGCATCACATTGATAGTCCAACCAGTTTCTGTCCTGTTTGACTGCTTTTGCATACTGTGCCTTTGCCTTTAGCATGTACTAAACAACAGCAAACCGAACTGCCGGGGTGTGCCTAACAAGCATCATAGTCATTAAATATGCATTTATTTGTGTGCCGCTACACCTTGCTTTGGAATGCTCCATCTTTATTCAGTCACTTTGCACTTGTTCTCTCTTTCTATCTGTGTCCATGTTTCTCTCACTACATCCCATAATCTTTGTGTATTCATAACAGTTATGGTGTGTTGCATAGTTATCCTCCGGGGCTTTTTCTATTGTATGACATAATTGTCCTTTAAGCTTTGGGTTTGTCCCTTTAATTAGGGTTTGAAAAACTAAAGTTCTGGCATGAAACTCTGTTCTTTGAACTTCTTATCTGTTAGCATATCAACTCGCTCACATGTGAAATGTTAAACTAATCGGCTTGCATGTTGTAAGCTGATAGGTCCTTAGACATGTAATCACCTCATATACTCTCTCTTTGTCTTGCATTTGAATTTGCTCAGTTGCAGAGAAGCAGTTATTATTGCAGTGCAGATTTCAATGAAAGCCTCCTCCTCCCCAGTGCCACCTGATTTGTTACATGGGGATTGTGTATTTGTCTAATTGTGCCGTAGCACTTCCACATGCTTAACACATCAGTCTGTGTATGTTATAGCAGTAGCTATTCTTTGTACTTGCTCTGAAACTGCAGCAGTGTAACAGATCGACTCTGCCAAGACCAAAATACTATCAACATGTTATACCCACATTAGCATGCTAAACCTTTCCAAGAGTTGTCATGACTGAACTACATTTAATGACTGTATGACCGCTCCATTGACTCCGTGTTAAAAGTTGTATTTACTGTTTTTGTGCCTTATATTGTTACTGAATTTCCAGGAATGAAGTCTCATTCCCTTTCTGGGTATGATTTTAGAAGATGAAGAAATTTAGCGTTAAAAGGTTTACTGTCTGAATGAAAAGTAGACAACTTACATCATGTCTAAACGTAAAGCTATTTATTTGTTATTGTGCTGCTTAATGGAAAGAGGTGACATGTTTATTTTTAATAAATGTATGAAATTGTATATAGATTGTTATGTTTTGTTTAAAGAATATTCAGGGTTCAATTCAAGTTAAGCTCAATCGACAACATTTGTGGCATAATACTACAATTATTATAATTACCACAAAAAAGTATTTTCACTTGCCCTTTATTTTAAAAAGGCAAACATCTGGATTACAGTGATGGGTTAAATTTTTTGGTGATAATCAACATTATGCCACAAATGCTGTAAATTGAGCTTTACTGCTATTGAACCTGTAATATTTCTTTAATATGTGAATGTAAAATGAAGTCAAAAACACTCAACAAACATTCCATGTTTTCTCAGAACTACAATAGCAATGTGTTGAACAATTTGTGGTTATAGGTTTGCATCATTTTATTAAATTAATCATTCTGGTTCTGAATGCTGATTGGTTAATGCAGTGTTCCAGCCATGCTAAAATATAGGATCTACTACCAAGCTACGCTGTACAGATTGATGCGAATACATCCCTATTCAGCTCCAATAGTGGCCAACTATTAACCTTTGCGCTATGTAGGGACTATATTTTCTAGAGGAAGGATAATTAATATACTTCATACAAACATATTTTAATAAAACTGTGTGTCCTTAATATTTTTACTGTAGGAACAGTTTTTAAAACCATCGTTTTGTATGAAAAATTGTATTTTAATTTATTATATATTGTTTTATTTGATTTTAATCACATTTTAGATATTTGTAAAATATACAAATTCCATAAAGCCTATTATATCCATCTGATGTCATATTGCATGTGTAATAATGATTTGACTTGTCACTGTCAGTGCTTGAAATTTCTTGTCAGTTACACACTTTTACACAAAATGTGCAACACTGGAACTTAAAAGTTAAAATACAATTCCACATTTGTAATATTGAAAAGAAAAAAAATACAGCTGTATGAATATGACCTACAATCTCTTAACACTGTGGCCATGCGAAAGGAAACATTTACAGTGAAAGTAAATCATTTCAATTCCTTTTTCACGTGTTGTGCAATGACATATATTGGCAGCTTGTTGAACATGCAATTTCATTTGGGCATTTCTAATTTGCATTGGATGATGATTGAGAGCAGCAGAGAGCGCCAAGTGCATGAGTCTTTGTCATGGAAACCAGATTGCAGCAAATCTAGTATGAAAGTATCGTCAAATCATCATATGCAATACAATATCTTCCCTTCCCTGAAATCGACACCAGACATGATAACCAGAATGATTTCATTTAAAAGAAGAAAAAAAAAAAATCAGTGAGGCTAAAACCAGGACATTATAAAATTCTTTGAGAAATGACAGGACACCGAGACACATCTCGTAAAACTGGGTCCAACTTCTGGTCACCCTAGTTTTTTACCTGCATTGGTTCTCTCCATGATGTACTGAATTGTTTCCCTCCTGCTCTGTCTTTGCTAATGTAATGAGGGCAATAGGCCATCTACTGGCACTATAGCCACCTAGCGGCATCTTCATGTTAAGGTGATAGCGGGTAAAATCATTTCATTATGTGCATTCTTCCATAGTGAACACGACAACGATGCAGGTTGAATGTTAATAAAATCGAATGTCATTCATTCTTGCATGTCTTGTGACCAGACATCCATACGTCCAACCTGCACCGTAGACGCCAAATTTGCATATTGGCCACATACTGAATTTATCAATGATTTGATTTGAGAGTGAATTACATCTTAAATTTCAGTCTGTTAAAGGATGTGATCGTATGGCTTCAGAAGTCTGGGATTTTGTCTGGAATATAAACTGGAATTGTGGAAAATAGTGCACGAGTCGTATCTACTACTTTGACTATGGTTTTATTTTTATTTAATGTATTTCCTTTTTTGATCTTCACAGCCTAGAGTCACTATTCACCTTCATTATATGGCAAAAAGCCATGTAAAGACTTTTCCCCCCTTTTGTGTGGGTTTGGAGCAGCATCAGTGTGAGTAAATAATATTTAAACTTTAAGCATAATAACTGTTTAGACACTGAATAATCAAAATTTTTGCAGTTAAAGTGGATAGCAAAGTCTCACACTTGTCCCAGAGCTAATCCTAAAGCCAGGATAGAGCGGTTGTGTGAATGTAGTCCGAATTGTGTGGATGAGATTCAATGTGTCTGTGATGCTGTAAAAGGCCAAAATTCCAGCGTAGAAATCAACATAAACGCCAGTCCTATGAGCATAATGCATTTGGGGAATCTTAGTCTCTTTTCCACTGTGCCAGAATGCATATGAATCCTCAGAGCACACCAGACTCCAGGACTGGGCATTGTGTCCAAATGCACATAGGGTACTCTTTCCTTTCCGGCTGATCTCCTCATAAGACACGGCTATATGCACCGGACCCTTCCCGCTCCACTCGGCCTCGAAGTAACAACGACCAGACACGCTCTCTCTGCACAGGACTTGGTGATGGATATCAAACCTTTCGGGGTGATCAGGAACAGATGCATATGTCAGTATTTTACTGAATGTCACCTCTCTGCTCTCTGCGCTCACACTGAGGTTTCTGTGAGCTGTATTAAGGTCTAGAGTCAGAGGACCTGAATCTGAAATGCAAAGACACAAATTGCAGGTCATATTAAGACATGGGTGAACTATGCAGTTATTTTATTGCAGACTGTACTGATTTTTTTTGTATATCTGATTGCATGTGTACACGTGTATGTGTCCATATTACTCACATTCCAAAAACTGATCTCTGACTTTGGGCTCAGGGGTTGGAATAAATTTGAGGTTTGTCACTAAAAATAATTATAAAAGGTAAACAACTATTATAACAGTACATATATTACTAGGTACATATGGATTATTGGCATTCCTTTCATCGGAAATGCCTGTTTGTTTTCAAAACTGCTCCAAAAGTGGCGAAAACACACTTTAGAGTAAGTCAACGTAAACACACTCATACTCTCTCTCTCTCTCTCTCTCTCTCTCTCTCTCTCTCTCTCTCTCTCTCTCTCTCTCTCTCTCTATATATATATCCATTAACTTTTGAAGCAACAACTAACATATTCAGAATGGGACACAGCTTCCCATTTACTGATTACTGTGCCGTATATATACTACATACTATTCTTAAAAATATAGCAAGTGACAAAGAAACAGCAGGCATTATTCCTTGATAAACATTTCAAACCATTATATGCATACTGTTGTCACATGACCTACTTTCGAGCAAATTAAACTGTTATTTTGCCTTTTTCTTAAAGTAGATTTTGTGGAAAAATTAGGGCTTTCAATTGGACACATTAATTCAGTGTGATTAATTCTATATATAAAAAATAACTCTAAAAGATTAACCCAATTAATCATGCAATTAATTATCTTCATGTTTTCAGCAGGGGGCAGTAAGCACATATCCATCTGTACAGATAACAAACCACATAGAAGACAGCAAGTTGAGGAAGCTTTCTTCCATTCAAACACAGCTGGATGGAGCACAACTCCAAATGCAGGGGTCTGAAGACGCAGGATCCTGAAATGCTGTGTTTATGATGTGATGAAACCAAAGTGTAGACGTATTCTTAGAAAATACCTTTTTATAAGTCTACCTTAGAAAGATTGACATATTTAATTGCATAATGAATTGCTGTGGACCGTAGACCAATAGGTTTATGTTCAGTGATATGAAAATTAACAAAATATTGCCTTCTAAAGCCACTTTTTTTTATTGTTTAATCAATGATTTGCTCGTCTGCCACAATAATGTAATGTATTTAGAGGAATATTCCGGGTTAAGTACAAGTTAAGCTTAATTGAAAGCAAAATTATGCATAATGTTGATTACCACAAAAAAGTTTTTTGAGTCACCCCTCCTTTTCTTTGCAAAACTCTTGTTTCCAGTGAGGCACCTACAATGGAAGTGAATGGGGCCAATTTGAACATTAAAATACTTACTGTTTTTAAATTATAGCTACAAGACATAAATAATATGCTTGTTAACATGATTTAAGTGTGATAAAAACATGTACCTTTTCTGTGTAAAGTTAAAGCCAATTTTGTTACCATGACGATGTAATGTCAACAAACATAAACTCTAAAATAACTGTAAAAATGACAATTTTAACAACTTTACAGCTCAAATAAAACATGCGTTTTAACAGAATAATTTATGCAAGTGCTTTTATAAAATTATAAGCTTCACATTTCTGCCTTTAAATGCTGTCGATTGAGCTTAACATGTATTGGACACAGAATATTCCTTTAATTAGCTGTATTTATTATACAGTATAAATTATAGTAATACTTATTTAAATGTGATTATTCTTGAATGAGTCCAATCAACAGTTATTTGTTACCAATATTCGGGTTCATTCATCTCACTGGGTATGAAAGTTCAAGTTGAGTGCATTGCATGGGCTACAGTATTCTCTGTTGTATACTGCACATTCTGGCAAATGATCCTCTATACTGTCTGCATACAGAACATTTGCATTCTGTGCATGCACAGTATACTGTACATACTGCAGGAAAAGTATGAATAGTAGTTGGTTTGGTAGGACATCTGAAGACACTTCTATCCACCATATATCCAAATGGTGACTTACCTTTCTCAGATAATTTCTCCAGTTTCTTCTGGCAAAGCTCTTTAATGTCCTCATTCAGATATGTGAGTTTTCTTGACACCATCACAAAAGAAAAGTCTGGATTGACTAGAACTGCAGGAGAGGTCTCCACCCCCAGCAGACTACACAGTGACTCATAACGCTACAGGAATATAGCAAAATATACTTAGACAGAAATCAAATCACAGACGTTTTCATAGACAAGTACTTTGTGCAGGTGGCCTGAAGCATTGCCATTACCTTCAGGAACTGAGTTTTGTCTTCAAGGTGTGAAAGCATGTCATATTCTGCATCTCTCCTCTTCAGTTCTGCGATCTCCTGCTCTAGTTTTTCCATAAACCCATGTGCCTCGTCTAATTCCGCCTGCTCCTTCACTTTGATCATCTCTGTCATCTCAGAGCACAACGTCTCAATGGACTTAATCAGCTCAGTAAAGAGCCTCTCCGTGTCCTCCACTGCAGCCTGTGCAGAACTCTGTTTGAGAACATATAACACTTAGCATATAGCACATGCAGAATTTTTTATAATCCTAATTTTTGTTTATTTTTTCAGTAGAAATATCTAAACATCCTTATAACATGTTGAATTTACTTGATAAGCTAAATATATTTTGCTAATTAAAAATATATTGAAGGAGAACTATTATGCCCCTTTTTACAATATATAAAATTCAGTTGTCCCCAGAATTTGTCTTTGAAGTTTCAGCTCAAAATACCCCACGGATCATTTATTATACTGTTATAAATGCCTCTTTTTGGGTGGAATCATAAACAAGCTGATTTTGTGTGTGTCTCTTTAAATGCCATAGAGCTGCTGCTCCCCGCCCCCTTTCCAGAAGAGGGCTGTACCTTTACAGCTCATGCTTCGGTTACTACAGCAACAACAAATCAGATCCTATAAGACTGACAGCGTTCAGGCACGGCTGGACTGGGAAGAGTAATTGGCCTGGGCGGGGGGTCCTTTTCTGCATATCACAGTGCTGTTTTGTGGTCCGTTCTGCATAACACGCCGGCTCATTTTAGCTTATCGCGGCCCATTCGGTCCATTTCGCGGTTGACCCACCGGCCCGCTCGGTTCTCCCGATGGCCAGTCCACCCCTGATCGACCCCAAAGTGCATCAGCCCACCGGGAAAATGCCCGGTATGCCAGATTACCAGTCCATCTTGTCCACTGCGTCTTCAGTGGCTCTGATACCGGGAATACATGAAGACTCTTATGTTCACTTTTACAGCCAACAACAGAACAATTATGATGCCTACGAAGCTGAGACATTGTTCTTCTCACTGTATCTGCTCCAGCACAGAAAAAAAATGGCGGACTGTGTGTAGATCACTCGGGGGAGGTGGGTGGAGTCCATCAACAGTCGTGGGCGAGGCCTGCTCTAAAGTGACGTAACTTTAGAGCAGAAACAATATATATCTTGTTTTAAGTATCAATCTTTATTGAACAAAATTTATTGAGGTTTATGCTCAAGGCAGGAAGAAAAACTTTCAATGGTGGTTAGAAAAATAAGCTTAATTCGAGAAGATATATTCTCTGAAAAAAGGTCTTTGTCTTGAATTTTATTTTACTAAATTTTTCTCAAGTAAATTCATCCTGTTTTAAGGATGTTTAGATAGTTTTACTGAAAAAACAAGACAAAATTATTGACTAAGAATACTTTCACAGTACAATTATAAGTCCAAGAACTATTTTTTTTTTATTATGAATTGTTTTAAATTAATTTAATTTAGATTTCATGATGCATCATAATTGATAGTAACTAATCATTTTCAACATGAATCGCTGTCAGTGCAAATATTTACACCACTACTTGAGAGTTCTCGACTCACCCTGAGAGACAGTGTGGCTTCACTCAGCTGCTGTAGCTCTGCCTCGCGGGCCTTTATTACTTGCTGGCATCTCCTTTGAGATTCCTTAAGCTCTTTCTTCAGACATATACATATATAACAAACAAAACACACAAGTAACTGAATACATTCAAAATCTTTGGCTTTTCACTGTGTTACAAAAACTGTAATTTATGCAACAACCACAACATTACCAATCAATATATGAGTAAATGTTAGTTTTAGATTTTTAACTGACTGCTCAAACATCCAGTAGTATTTACAGATCATAGTACAACCTTTAAATAGTTACTCATATGTTCAACTACACAGTCAGAGTGATTACATTACAATAACAACCAGCCTCAGCATTTTTGAGTACTTCGGTACATATTAGGTACAAGTTGAAAGTGCATAGGCTACAGAATGTAATGATTTATATAGCATAAAACAAACATTGCATTATATAGTGATTAACAATAGATTGTTACTTAATGTACAATACATTCAAAGACTGCCATGCCACAAAATTCTGATTAATATATTTTCATACATTGGCAGCCAACATTTTGGAATAATGTACAGATTTTGCTGTTTGGGAAGGAAATTGGTACATTAATTCACCAAAGTGGCATTCAACAGATCACAAATATAGTCGGGACATTACTGATGTAAAAATACAGCACCATCACTATTTGAAAAAAGTCATTTTTGATCAAATCTCTACAGGCCCCATTTCCAGCAGCATCACTCCAACATCTTATCCTTGAGTAATCATGCTAAATTGCTAATTTGGTACTAGAAAAAAACTTGCCATTATATAAAACACAGCTGAAAGATATTTGGTTTGTTAAATGAAGCTTAACATTGTCTTTGTGTTTGTTTTTGTGTTGCCACTGTATGCAATTGATTGGCATGTCTTAAGGTCAATATTAGGTAAAAAATGGCAAAAAAGAAACAGCTTTCTCTAGAAACTCCAGTCAATCATTATTTTGAGGAATGAAGGCTAAACAATGCTTGAAATTGCCAAAAAAATGAATATTTCATGGTGTACACTACAGTCTTCAAAGACAAAGCACAACTGGCACTAACAAGGACAGAAAGAGATGTTGGAAGGACAGATGTGCAACTAAACAAGAGGATAAGTACATCAGAGTCTCTAGTTTGAGAAATAGATGCCTCACATGTGCTCAGCTGACAGCTTCACAAAAGAAACACAAAAATAAAAGATTAAAGTGGGCAAAGAAACACAGACATTGGACAACAGATAATTGGAAAAGAGTGTTATGGATCTTAAACCCATTGAGTTTTGTGGGATCAGCTAGACTGTAAGGTGCGTGAGAAGTGCCCAACAAGACAGCCACATCTATGACAAGTGCTACAGGAAGTGTGGGGTGAAATGTCACTTGAGTATCTGGACAAACTGACAGCTAGAATGTCAAGGATCTGTAAAGATTTAATTGCTGCACATGGAGGATTTTTTGATGAGAACTCATTGAAGTAGTTCTGAAAATGTTTTTCAAATTGTAATAGTAATTTTTCACATTATTAATGTCCTGACTGATACAATGTGATCAGTTGAATGCCACTTTGGTGAATAATACAAAATGAATTAAATAATTATTTCCATAAGAGCAAAATCTGTACATTATTCCAAACTTTTGGCTGCCAATGTATGCATTAAAATGTTATTGTAAAGTGGCCCCAACAATTATTTGGACACTTACACCATGCTTCAAATTGTACGGATGTCAATGCATTATAGTGTCATCTGCAAATAAATCATGCTGGACATTTTCTCAGAACTAAGTTAACTTTTCTGAGCCATTTTTGCAACTTACTTCAACTTTTAACTAGTCTCAATGTTATAGTTTGTAAAGTTACAGTAGTTCCATTAAAATAGTAATTTGAATTAATATTTTTGTGTTTTGCTTAAAAAGTGTGTCTGCCCTATATTTCTTCCACTCGTTTTAATATTTTGTTATCTAATGTAAAGGGATACATTTTTAAGTGTGGCTTAAAGGGATAGTTCACCCAAAAATTTCCTCACCCTCATGCATTTCAGATGGGTATGATTTTTTCTTCTTCTGCTGAACACAAACAAAGATTTTTAGAAGAAAATTTCAGCTCTGCTGGTCCATAATATGAAAGCGAATGGGGACTAAAACTTTAAAGCTCCAAAAATTGCATAAAGGCAGAATGAAGGTAATCCGAATGGTTAAATCCATGTCTTCTGATGCGCTTTAATCGGTTTTGGGAGAGAACAGACCTTTTTTACATCTTGTCATTGCAGTAGCATGATCATATTTTTAAAGCTCGATTACACTTCCTGGTACATGATGTATGTGCAGAGCATTAGATAGTGCTATGTAAGTGTAATCGAGCTTGAAATCATGATTGCCAAGGAGACTGCTGATGTCAGATTTACAGTGAAAAAGGGATTATATTTTAAACTGCTCTCAAACAAAATCGATTGGATCGCTTCAAAAGATATGGATTAAACCACTGGAGTTGTATGGATTGCTTTTATGCTGCCTTTATATGCTTTTTGGAGCTTCAAAGTTCTGTTCACCATTCACTTTCATTGTGAGAGCTGATATATTTTTCTAAAAATCTTTGTATTTGTTCTGCAGAAGAAAGAAAAACATACACATCTGTGATGGCAAGAAGATGAGAAAATTATGAAAGCATTTTTATTTTTGGGTGGACTATTCCTTTCAGTCTCGCAAATACTGTTGGGGCCACTGTTCTAGAGATATACTGATCTATTTTAGCATTACACAATGTTTGGATTATTCAAAAAGGTACCACAAAGTTTTACCATCACATAAAAGTTAAGCTAAGAAGTCAGACGCACCTCACAGAACATGACAAGGTCCTGCTTTTCGTTTGCAATGTCTTCATCTGTCATAACTCCATGTATGGAATGGGAACGGATTCCTGTGTGTCTAAATTTCTCGACAACTTCAGCAAACAGTGTGTTTTTATTGAGCGTAGGTCTTGGGGAGAAGGTCTGTCTGCACTGTGGGCAGCTGCATATCTTCCTCTGGTTCTTCTGCTCCCAGTAGCTCTTAATGCAGTCCATACAGTAGTTGTGTCCACAGGGAATGGTGACAGGCTCTCGCAGAAGTTCCATACAGATTGGACAACTGAACAGCTCCTGGTTGACAAAAATACCTACCTCTTCTTCTGCCATTTTTTTACTTCCTGAGACATACAGTCTGTACAACAGATATATGTGGAGGGAGAGTGCAGTGTAACTTGAGATTTCATATGAGGGTGTGACAGGAGGAGTTAGTTTATTGTTCATGTGTCACTGTGGGCATGTTTCTGTTGAGCACATGCTTGAAAGTATACAATTCTGTTTAGTGTTCTTTTTTAATCTTTTTTTTTTTTCTATTCTACTTCAAGCAAACTCTACTACAAAAAGTAGAAATGCACAGCTTTGAGGATGAACGTAAATATTGTAGAATGGTCCAGAACTCCAGGCTCGCAAAGATTATGCCGCTGGTTGTTCCAGAGCATGTCTGTACATGTCTACTATATGAATGAATGCATTATGACATGTCAACACTGAGGTGTCTCACAAGCTGTAATTTTGGGATTTTCTGTTGTTTGTGTATGTACTGTTCGTTGCATATAAAGAGGGAGTGGATATGTTGTAATTGATGTATGCAGTGTGAGACTGTCTTAGTCTGAGAGCAAATTATTAAGAAGGGAGAAACATTTGAAGTAACAAAGGGCCAAATAAGAGTTTGAAATATGCCAGAGAGAGATTTTAGGATAGTAAAAGCCCAAATCACCAAAACAGCTTAATAAACATACTGAATAATAACTTAATTAATGAAAAAATGGGTAACACTTTAGAATACTGTATCTTACTTAATGCATAACTAATAAGGAATTACTGCAGAACTAATAGGTAATTCTTCATTAACACTCAAGTCACTACTATTAACTACTAAGGAAGATGTGTTAACTAATCAGTATGTAATAGCATTTTATAATTGTGTTAAGTAACAATTAACTAATGAATAACTATTGAATTCAGTCATGCCTCCTGATTAACTACTTTTAATTATCTACTAATTCAGCTTCAGGAGAAATAACTATTGAGTAACTACTAATGAACAGTCGATTAATTACAATTACAATAATATCATAACAATTAGCCATTACAATATTCAGGTTGTGGCCCTTTCTTCTTTCTTACTTCTAATGTCATTATTACTATGGAAATGCAATACACATTTCGTGGAATTATTACACTCCCAAAATGAGTCATTACAGCGAATTTAGTCGTTTTGGCCTGTATGGTCAATTGCTAAAGTATTCAGTATTTTGAAAATGGAGTGGTGGTGGCGTAGTGGACTAAAGCACATAACTGGTAATCAGAAGGTCGCTGGTTCGACCCCCACAGCCACCATCATTGTGTCCTTGAGCAAGACACTTAACTCCAGGTTGCTCTGGGGGGATTGTCCTTGTAATAAGTGCACTGTAAGTTGATTTGGATAAAAGCGTCTGCCAAATGCATAAATGTAAATGTAAAGTGAAAATACAGGGAACCCATGATTATTTAATACAGAATTACCAGATAATCAATCATTAATGGGGTTCCCTGTATTTTCACTTTAGAATACTGTTCCAGGTTGTAAGTGATTCCCTCATAATTATGTGGTAATTCTTTATTAATTACTCATAGGTTCCCTGTATGTTCCCTTCCCCTCAGTCATTGCCTTACATACAGGAATAATTTACCCAAATGTAATGTGATATGTGCTGAGGAAAACAAGAGACACACACACACTATAATGTATATAAATCATAAACCTGCCTGAGGTAAGTTGGCTAGTCACTTATAGTGGGCATGGGGTTCCATTCCATTGTTGATTTCTGGTTACAGACCACACTCACAAAGCAATTGACCATACAGGCCAAAACTACTAAATTCGCTGTAATGACTCATTTTGGGAGTGTAGTAAGTCCACGAAATAAGTATTGCATTTCCATAGTAATAATAAAATTAGATATAAGGAAGAAGAAAGAGCCACAACCTGAATATTGTAATGGATAATTGTTATGATATTATTGCAATTGTATTTAATCTACTTTAATTAGTAGATAATTAAAAGTAGTTCATCAGGAGGCATGATTGAATTCAATAGTTATTGATTAACTAATTGTTACTTAACACAATTATAAAATGCTATTACATACTTAGTTAACACATCTTCCTTAGTAGTTAATAGTAGTGACTTGAGTGTTAATGAAGAATTACCTATTAGTTCTGCAGGAATTCCTTATTAGTTATGCATTAAGTAAGATACAGTATTCTAAAGTGTTACCAAAAAATGTCCCCACCATGATGGAAAACAAGAAAATGAAAGTTCACTTTTTTAGCATGGAGAAAAAAACATGACGCAATGAAAGTGAATGGAGACTGAGGCCGTCTGTCCCTAACATTCTGCATAACGTCGCTTTTTGTTTTCCACGGTGGTCGCTGTTTTCAATGTAATTACAATAAATGGGACTGGCATTTTCAAGCTTCAAAAAGGATTTTAATTCACCATAAATTCACAGTAGCCCATATCTACCTGTGTGATATTTCAAGTCTTCTAAAGCCATATGATAGCGTTGTGTGAGGAACAGACTGAAAACAACCTTTTTCCACCACCAGCCATAGACATGGTAAATGTGCATTTTCTTGATTTATTTGTTGCTATTTGCTTTCAGAACACTTGATGTAAATTAAGATGACTCTCAATTTTTATGATTTTAAACCTAGCATACAAGCTCTTTAATACAAAATGACAGCGACTCTAAAAACTACATTATTAAGGCAAAAGAGAAAACATTAACACATGTTGGGGGTCAGCAGTATGGTAAATTAGACCTGGAAATAAGTTTCAACCAACATGGAAAATTCCATAATCATTTACTCACCATCATGTCATTCCAAACCTGCATTTTTAAGTGTATACTGACCCCTTTTTTTTTTCTCCAAATAATGAAAGTGATGGCCATAAACACCATAAAAATATCATAAAAAGTGGTTCATATGACTTGTGTGCTTTATTCCAAGTCTTCTGAAGTGGTATGATAACTGTGCAAGGAACAAATTAAAATTTAAGTCATTATTCACTGATAGTCTAACAGTTAACCGCTACAACTGGACCTTTGAGTTAATCAGTTGAACTTCAGAACTACCTCTTAATGTTGCATCACTCCATATGAAATCATAGGATCTGTTTCCCTTTGATGCACATTCTCTGAGGCCGCATCTGTAGATCAGTCGGATTTGTTAATAAATAATTCAGACTGGATTTGTGAACTGGATCAACCAATTAATCTCAAAAGAATTATTTGTTCATGAATCTGACATTTGCTGCTTCTCTCATTAACTCCAAAGAGAGCAAGGGTGGGTTTTCTAGATTTGTCTTTTTCAGTCTGTTCCTCACACAAAGTTATGGTTTTAGACTTGGAATACAGCACTTGAGTCACTTTCATGATACTTGAAGGGTGCATTTTTGCCATTATGAAGCTTAATATCCCCAGTCTTCATATACGTTCACTCAAAAAAGTGACCAGGCTATTCTGCAACCATACAAGGCAATGGTTGTCCATGTTAGACTGTTTACCATTATGGCCAGGAATGCTTGTAAAGATGTTCTTTAGTACATGAGCGTGAAGTGATAAGCCTCCTAAAATGCAAAGGTGGGTTTCTCTTAGGTATGGTAGTTTTTGCATGTTTTAAAAACAATATCAGTTGTGAAGTATTACAGGAAAACAATATTTTAACAAAAGAGGATTGTCGTTTGAGGTAGCTGAAACACTAACCACCATTTTGGCAAAAGGTGCCTCACTTACAGTGCTGTGAATAAGTAAGTACACCCCATGAAAATGTTTTATTTTTTCCCTCTCTCTCTCTCTACATTTTAGGACATACAGATATTATTACATTGTCATTTTACCAATGTTGATACTAGATAAAAAACAAATGACTAACAAATGGAATGTACATTTTGTAATACCGTCTTGTAGGACACATCTTTCATAAACAGACATGCCTATATAGTTACAGTAATACACACCCATATTTATCATTCCATCGAATGCCTAAAATTAGAATCAGAAGCACAAATTTAGAAGCAGGTGTAAATTTGTAGAATATCATCAAAGATAAAGGCTAAACCTTAAATTTGCCTGAATCAAGTGGTCTGGTTTGTTCATAAGCATTGAAGTACATCATGCAAAGGTTAAAAGAGCTACCTCAGAAGGAAGGTTGTTGAGGATTATGAGTATGGAAAAGGGATTTAAAGCCATTTCCAAGCTATTTAAAATCAACCATCCATCAAGTATATGCATTTCCATTATTATTATTATTATTATTTATAATATTATTATTATTGTTTCTTTCTGGACAAACTTTATTAGAAACATACTGTAAAGAACTATATTTCCAAAAATAGAAAATATCTTAACTTTTGAATTAAAAAAAATCAATTGTTTATATTATACATTTAACATTTTGGTGGGCTAGAACAAACTCAGTTTTACCTTTTTATACTTTGGACAATGCTTATATAAATATGCTTTTAAAATGAGCTCATTCTACCACACCTGGAGTCACAAGATCAAATCCAGGGTGTGCTGAGTGACTCCAGCCAGGTCTCCTAAGCAACCAAATTGGCCCAGTTGCTAGGGTGTGTGGAGTCACATGGGGTAACCTCCTCGTGGTTGCTATTATGTGGTTCTCACTCTCGGTTGGGCGTGTGGTGAGTTTTGTGTGTATTTATCTGTGTCACTCAAAGGTGCTCTCGATTAACAATCCGGCACAACAATGTTTTCGTATTTTTGCATGTTAGGCTACCTTTTCTAATTGTGCTGTTTCATGAATAGTTTCACAGTACATATTCCTGAAATAGCCTATAATGCATAATATCTCAAAATACATTGTAAGTACAGATATGTTGTGGAATAATTATTTATTAGAATTTTGTTGCTTAAGATTTTACTTACAAAAAAGCTTATCAAAACATTCTTCTCAAATCACTGTCAATAAACAGCAGCTTCCCAGGATGACAAATTACTCCACACATGTCCTGGTACAAAATCATGAATGAACAGAATTTTGTTCTGTTCTGTTCTTTAGTTTTTTTCTGAGAAAATTGAGTGAAACTTTGATGTATAAATATGCATATATACACACACAGTTGAAGTCAGAAGTTTACAGACACTTATGTTGTTATTAATGTCATTAAAACTCGTTTTTTAACCACTCCACTGATTTTATATTAGCAAACTATAGTTTTGGCAAGTTGTTTAGGACATATACTTTGTGTATGACACGAGTAATTTTCCAACAATTGTTTACAGACAGATTTTCACTTTTAATTGACTATATCACAATTCCAGTGGGTCAGAAGTTTACATGCACCAAGTTAACTGTGCTTTTAAGCATCTTGTAAAATTACAGAAAATTATATCAAGCCTTTAGACAATTAAGCCTAGGGTTGCAAAGGTGTTAAATGTTCACGGTACGATAATCGTCTCAGAAACAGTATCAAGGTATACATATTACACAATTATAATTATCGGTTACAATGTGTAATGCTTAAATAATAATGCTTAAATAATGTAATGCTTATCGGTTACAAAAATAATGCTTTATCTATTTCGTCCACATTGTGATGTCATACTGTGGTAGACATTTGCATTTGCATTTGCATTTACATTTGCATTTATGCATTTGGCAGACGCTTTTATCCAAAGCGACTTAGAGCCCTTATTACAGGGACAATCCCCCTGGAGCAACCTGGAGTTAAGTGCCTACCTGACCACCTCCACAACAACACATTAATGCCTACTTTACTTTATTACTTCCATAGTTCTGCCCAATATTGGTGAACAGCAAGAATACAATGAGCAGGTCAGTCAAGAGCAGAGATACAATCATAACAGTGGGCGTTTACTATCAATTCTGTAGAAGCAGCACCAGAACTGAGCATTTCTGACAGAGGGTCAGAATGAAGGTGGAATATGTTCATATTTTTACAAATATATGACTAATATTATAAGTGAACCCAAAGGAGCTTATTTAGCTGTTTCTTTTATTCAATTCTCAGAGAGCCTGACCCCAGGGCCAAGGATGCCAGAATCAATGGTGTGTGAATGGGTGAATGAGATACAGTGTAAAGTGCTTTGAAAACTGCTAAGGTTAAAAAGGCGCTATATAAGTGCAGCCCATTTACCATAAAAGTAATCCAGATCTTCTGAAGCGATGTGATAGGTGTGGGTGAGAAACACATCAATATTTAAGTCCTTTCCCTCCTCACTTTTACTTTCTCCTTCTGTTTTTGGTGATTCACAGTCTTCATGCATATCACCCCCTACTGGGCAGGAAGGAGAATTTATGACAACAAATTACTTTAATATCAATATGTTTCTCACCCACACCTATCATACCTTGTCTAAATACATGGATTCAAACACTTGAGTCATATGCATTACTTTTATGCTGTCTTAATGTGGATATTAGAGCTTAAACATTTTGGCACCGATTCACATGCATTGTAAGGACCTACAGAGCTGAAATATTCTTTTAAAAATCATAATTTCTGTTCTGCAGAAGACAGAAAGACATACATACCTGGGATGCCAGGAGGGGGAGTAAATCATGAGTGAATTTTCATTAGTGGTGAAATATCCCTTTAAAGCAAATATTATGCTCATAATTTTATAAAAGGATGTACATTAATTCATCTGTTTAACCTGTATTATTTGAGCTGTAAAGTTGATTAAATAGTCATTTTTCCAGCGTTACATTTACATGGCAACAAATATGTACAATTTTATATAACTTTACACAGAAAAGGTTAGTAAGTGTTATCCATTGTGCTTAACTTGTATTCAACCTGTAATATTCCTTTAATCTTAATGTTCATTTTTGCATATACTAATACTTTTTAACATTTAAATTATTTTTAGATTAATGCATTATAAATTCACATGAACGAACGATTAACAATTGTATATTTAAATAATATTAACCAAAATTAAATATTATTAATTGTTGTTTCATTGTTGTTAGTTCTTGATAGCTTATGCATTGACTAATGTTAACATACAGACCCTTATTGTAAAGCTTTACAAATGTGCAGTAGAAGGCGCATTTCTTTATAAGAAATTGAATGTGCATTCAAAGACTGACACTGTGGCTAAAAATTTCGTTTTAGTAACAGTGTGTATAGGTGCAAGATGGGAATGTAGGGGATGGAGGGTTATATCTGTGTTTGTAAATGCTAAATGAGTGTGTAGTTTTGAGGTGCGTGTAATAGAGAAAGAAGCTGTTGGTGTGTGCGCATTTGGTCTCCTGTAGACGCTGCGGCTCATTAGTCGATGAGAGTGGTCTGCTCCAAAAATAACACACACCATTTCCTGTCCATTAAACCACAATTTCACACCAATCTGAGCTTAACGATGTACACGCAGAATAAATATCTCCCATGACATATGCTTAGTCTCTAAAATCCTTTGAGACACACAACATCAATCCTACACACACAGTCCCAAATAGATTTCACACCAATCTGAGTGTTTCCCCAGTCAGGGCTTGTCAAAGTATGGGGATGAAGTGATGGAGGAGGGAGTAGGGAGGAGGACAGGGATGGAGCATTGGAGAAGAGGAAGCAGGCAGGAGAAATGTATGGTGTGAAATTAGTTACTTTTCTTTAATTACTCTGCATGAAAATGTAATTTTACATTTCCTTAAACATTTATTTTCCTCTTTTTGCTTATGTGACTTCTCAATAGTGTATATAGTGGTTTTATTCTATGGTTCTGTGTTCTATGGTTCTAGTAGATTTATGTTGTCCCTACTTCCTTCCAGGACAACTTTTATGAGAACATTTAACTTAGACAAGTTCAGGCTGGTTTTAACAGTTTTTGGGGTGGTCATTTTCAGACTGATAATACTGTGAATGCAGCAACAGTAGATCAAGTGCTCTACCGCTAAAGTCAGTCTGTGCATACCGAAATGCAAATCTCTGGCCCCCAGTAGCCGAAGTGCTGAACTTATGGGCTAGCTTCAGTTTGTTGGTGAAATGTCCAAAGAGTGGTGCCAAAAGTGAGTTGTATATTTTGTTATAAATTATGTAGTACAGTCAACAGGTATGCATATTTTAAGAACTTATGAACAGTCAGTGGAGCAACCTCACAAATGTCACTCGCAATTGTTTTTGTAAAAGAGATTTCTTCCTGGTACCCACAGGACCAGAACCCACAATGCTATCAGTAGTGCTAGAGGGAAAAGTGATCATCTTTTAATTGATTCAAAAATGTCTGATGGGGGATTGTGAACTTTCGGAGCCAACATGCCGATTTACGGTGTGATCCTGTTGCAATTTCGCACACAATAACTGCTTCATCCAACTACAGCCATTAGATGATTGCAGAGGTTCCTGCATAAGCATGACCTAGTTTTCAGATTCTTCAAAGAAGTGGTGCTAATAGACTATAGTCAGGGTTGACACCATATTTAATTTTTCATGATTGAAAACAAGGGAGTGAGGCATAAACCTTCCAATACGTTCATTGGGGATGTATTGGCTAAATGTTCTAGATCACATCTAATTATCACAACACATGTTTTCTGAAGATTCTTGTCATCTAATTATATATTTTTATATAATAATTCTAATTCTGAATTGCGCTCATCACTGATTATGTGAATACGATTGCTTCCTGGTTTCAGCACGAGATCTGAACCAAGGTCCTATGCACTTGACATAACACATTTCTTGTTGCGCCACAGGGGAAGGTCAACACACTGGGACATGGATGTGGTGCTTGTTGACAAGTCTGCATAGTGAGGTCAATCCTAGGGTACTGGAACCCTTGATAACAGCATGCTAACTTCCTGTTTGATAATGTTGGTTTTTAATGTTGTGTCGGCTGAACAATCGATACCTAAGAAATCAACAGTACAACCCATTAAACAGACTGTACATCTATTCATCAATGCCTTGCTTTCATTTGTAAAAAAAACCAAATATGGCATCTACCCTTACTAAGTTCTATGGCAACAAGGAACAACATCAACATCATGGCAAAAATAGATAGAACATCAACATCATGGCAGAAATAGATAGGACATCCTGGAAACTCTATTTAAAAGCACTACAGCTTTAAAACCTTGCTTCCTGCTGACAACCAGGTGCTCTTTGTCACAGAGGATGTCATCCTTGGCTGGGTGCTGAAGGGGTGTACAACCCAACTGACCAATGTCCTTCTAGATTTTTTACATTTCACTGCTCTTGGCTACTTAATAAATCAGAGCTGTAACCATCATCAGTATGCCCTAGTAGTCACCTGTCCCCAATGGGTTATTTATTGTAGCGTCCTAGCAAACCTAATTTGGTGGTTTTTTTAGCTGACCCTCATGCTACATATGACAATATGCAGGGAAAAATTCCACAGGGTTCCCTGCACATGGTATTTTTTTTATTTATTTTTTTAATGACTCATTCATTCTACTTGACCTGAAGATGTGGATCAAGAATGTGGTCAATCAATGGCTAAAATTTCCTCCACAATCATTTCCAGTGAAGTGCGTACCCTGATTTCAGTCCGTGTGATAGGGGCACTCCAGTGGTCCATGGTAAATCGAGAGGGTGTAGGTGTAACGCCCCCTACCTGTCTTTAGTAATCAAGTAGGACAGCGCTCCAGATTCATTAACTATATGCCTACAGATGTTGAAGTTAGGCCCCTCTGGTGTCACTAAATGAATTAATTTACCTGAATGAAAATTATAATAAAAATCTATACTCACGCTTAAAATGGTTCAGTATAAACTGTTTATGAAGGAATAAAACTGTTTGAAAGTAACAAAATGTAAAGAATTTAATTTGTATAAAATAAAGAAATATCAAAATGTGGTCATACACAAAGTAACAGTATGGGATTAATTCACGAAGTACACTTTTTATCTCAAATCACACCAATGGACACAATATTACACCAAATATGCAATATATATTGAGTCAAGCTTGACTGGATGTGTCTATCACACTTTCACTATAAATTAACTGGTCAAAAATCACAGGTTTTAAATGCACTGAATAACCACATATGAATGATAAATAAACACTGTGGGCCCACACACACACACACACACACACACACACACACACACACACACACACACACACACACACAACAGTTAGTCCCCACACACCCACCGTTGCAGGCCTGAGACGTTGCTGGAGTTCGTGGTGGCCTTTAAAACAACAAACTGGCCGCTTCACTCTCCTGAGCGGGAAACAAACACACAAAGGTAACTGAATTCAGCTTAGACCAATGAGTGACTCAGCTGCACTGAAGAAACCGAAGGAAATCTTCCTCCTGTCGTTGCTGCGCGACCTCTGAATACGGGCCACCGACTCCGCTGCGTGATAATCGTCCTCCAGGATATCGTCCTCCGGTGCGCGGCTGCGCTCTCGCTGATGACGCGCCACAGACTCCTCTGTCGCGGCCGGCAAACTCCCGATTCTCGCGTTAAACTGAGCACTAGCTATTCCTCACAGACATCAACAAACAACATCTGAAGTGAGTAAGTTCAGTCTCTGAGTCTGCCACAAGTTATCTTTAGAATAACTTGTAACACTGCGATCTGTCCCCCAAAAGTGAAGGGAGGAAAAAAAAGCTGCGATGTCGATCGAACATACACAGAGAACTCAGTTACGCTACAAAATAACCCTCGTTAACAAACGTGTGTGTCTTACACACGTTACTATGCTTGATTAGTGTTTTAATCAGATGAATAATCTATTTAACAACTTTTTGTTACCGCAATCTCTCAGTGTATTTCCGATCGGCTGCACTTGTCAACATCTTCTTTCGTCTCCTCTCGAACAACCACTCACGTTACACAAAAACACCCGTGAGGGCGGGACTTAATTCCCATAAACCAATAAATTAATGAAAACCTAACTTGTTTGTTAATGCCACGTTTTTCACATGTACATAGCAATCAAACTTGACATAGGAATGACGTTCTTAAAGGAACACACGCATCTTTATACATCACTATATTGAGAGGTATATTTATACACATTTTAGCTCTGGATTAGCGCCAAACAAAAAACAAATAAATTGAGATAACCCATTACCTGAAGAATTGTATTCTACTGGGTTACATGCTCCCTCTTCTAAACATCTCAGGACCCCATGAGATTACTTCTCAACACTTTAATGGTGACTTTAGGCTCAGTATAAGAGTTTACTTGAGTACAATGAGCACACTGTGCCATAGGGTGACACCACATGGTGTTACACAGATTATTTTCTGACTCTTCCCCACCCTCTACATTTATGACCATCCCTCTGTGAACCAGAGTTAAGGGTCGGTTAGTGGGCTGGCCCAGATTATCATAGCTCAACTTGACTACTGGCCTTATTTCTCTTTTTGGGCGGGAATGAACAGTCTCTACTACCTCTTTAGTAGCATTAACTATTTCAGGCTCTCCCCCTCCTAAACCAGGATCTCCCATTTCATCTGAACTCTGAGCTGAGAGCTCTCCATGGCCATCTTCAGTGAACATCAGCTCTGCCATTTCTGCAAAGGGTTGATCCAATTCACCTCCCCAGTTAACAATGTCCTCCTCCACAGTAGATTCCTCCAGTGTAACACACTCTGGCCTGGGCTGTCTCTCCATCCTATCCGAGTAGTAATACCACAGGTCATCCTCTTCACTATCAGAGTGGTTCCTCCCTTCACTTCCTATCAGGGCCACATTCCTTTCTCTTAATCCCCTTCTCCATTTTTTCTCCACAGATCTTGACCTGGTCTCCGGCGGAGCATAAACTTTCGTTGGTTCACCAGGATCTGCCAACCTCACATGGTCCCTGTGGCAGCGGGGGCGTGGTCAAGCGCCCGTCCGGGAGAGAAAAGCGGTAAGGGCGCTCACACCTGAGCTAAATGATGACTAACACCTGTGTCTAATTTCAGTAACATGAGGAGAGCGGCATAAAAAGGGCAGCAGTGACAGAGCAGAGGGGAGAGAACCCGAGCAAGGAAAAAGGAAAAAAAACCTACAATAGTGTTGTTAAAAAAGAAAAATAAACAAAAGCTTACCCTTTAAGCTGACACCTGTTTCCGTCCCTTCTATCATAGAGTACGTTACAGTCCCCAACTGGTAAGAGATGGTCTCGGTGTAATGTTCTTATGCTTCCCATACCGGATTCAGGTTTCAGGCGATACACCGGTAAGTTCTGTAGATTTTCCACCACCAGGTAAGGAACAGAATTCCACTTGTCGCCGAGATTGTTCTTTCCAGACGAAGCCAGATTTCTTATCAGCACTCGATCTCCCACAGTCAGACTCTGATGTTTCACACGCTTGTCATACAACCGTTTATTCCTCTGTTGACTTTTCTGGGCAGTTTCAATGGCTAACTGATAGGCTCTCTGTAACTCTGATTTCATTATTTCCACATACCGTCGATGGCTACCCGCTTCCTTTCCATCAGGCGAAGTCCCGAAACACACATCCACCGGCAGACGAGCCTCTCTTTCGAACAGCAGATAATATGGGGAAAACCCGGTTGTTTCATTCTTAGTACAGTTGTAAGCGTGTACTAATCTGTTAATGTGTTGACTCCATCTGTTTTTCTCTGCGGGATTTAGCGTACCACGCATGGAAAGAAGTGTTCTGTTGAACCGTTCGGGCTGTGGGTCTCCTTGTGGATGATAGGGAGACGTTCTGGATTTTCGGATTCCCAGCATGCTTAGTAGCTCTTTTATGAGACCACTCTCAAAATCTCGACCCTGATCTGAATGGATGCGGGAGGGTAAGCCATAGTGAACGAAGAATTTGTCACACAGTATTTTGGCCACCGTTAGAGCTTTCTGGTCCTTGGCGGTGAAAGCTTGAGCATAGCGTGTGAAATGGTCTGTTACGATGAGCACATTGCCAATACCTTTGGAGTCAGGCTCGATTGACAAGAAGTCAATGCACACTAAGTCAAACGGCCCACTGCTGGTTATGTGGTTCAGTGGTGCAACCTTCTTGGGTAATGTCTTTCTCGTCACACAACGGCCACAATCCTTAACATACTGCTGTATGTAAGCAGACATTCTAGGCCAATAGAAGCGATCTTTCAGGAGTTCCGTAGTTTTCTCTACTCCCAAATGACCAGAGTCGTCGTGCAATGAGTGCAGCACATGGGACCAGTACCTCTTAGGTAAGACGAGTTGTGTTTTTTCTCTACGGCAGGACCTTTTGGTGATTCTGTACAGAAGGTTACTCTTTATCTTTAACTTGGGTCCCTGACGTTGTAACAGAGCAATGGTAGAATCGGAACTCCTAGCGACGTTAAGTATATTTCCTGACTCCACTTCTCGCTTCACTTCACCCACAATCCGGTCTTCCTCCTGAGCTTTCCTCAACTCTGCATTAGTCAGCTGTTCCATTTGACCAAGACCCAAAGCTGTGGGACAAGAGAATGCATCAGGAATACTCTGAGGTAAAACACCTAAGTGATCCACCAGTCTGGATGATGAACCTTCACCTTCAGTACCTACAGCTAACTGACAGATGGCTCTTACTCCTGACTTGGGTATTTCCTTCCATTCAGAGCAAGCAATCGATTCGTAGGGGTAGCGAGACAATACATCCGCGTCAATGTTGTGACTTCCCGGTTTGTAAGTCAAGCTGAAATTATAGGTAGCTAATGCAGCTAACCAACAATGACCCGTCGCACTCAGCTTGGCACTTGACGAAACATAGGTAACGGGATTATTGTCAGTCTTAACTACAAACTGGGCTCCATATAGATAGTCGTGAAACTTGTCCACAACTGCCCACTTGAGCGCCAAGAACTCTAGCTGATGAATGGGGTAACGTTGCTCGGATGCACTTAGTTTCCTGCTTGCGTAGGCTACGGGTCTCAGTCCTCCAGAATGTTCCTGATTTAAAACGGCACCCAGTCCGCTCAGACTGGCGTCTACATGCAGTACATATGATTTGGCAGGATCAGCGAAAGCCAGTACTGGGGCATGTGTAAGACAGTAAATTATTTTATGGAAAGCTGCTGTACAGGTGTCGTCCCAACGCTCTCCAAAGGGCTCAGATACTCTGTAGTATTTCTTGCCATCCATTGACTTTCTGTTTTGCCCAGATGTTGGTGGGTAACCTTTGGTGAGCTCCGTCAAAGGCCTCACAATGGCGGAGTAATCCTTTATGAAGCGCCGGTAAAATCCACAAAACCCTAGGAACGACCTCAACGTCTTTAGATCGGTGGGCCTTTTCCAGCACGTTACGGCCTCAATCTTGGCTGGGTCTGGTGATACGCCAGCAGCTGACACAATATGCCCCACATACCGAACTTGAGGCTGGCAAAACTGGCACTTGTCAATCGACACTTTCAGGCCACACTCTCTCAGACGGTCCAGGACTTTTAACAGCCTCTCTTCGTGTTCTTCAAGTGTGCGTCCGAACACGATGATGTCATCGAGGTAGACTATTACTTGGAGGAGGTGCATGTCGCCAACCGCTTTCTCCATTAGTCGCTGGAATGTGGCTGGAGCTCCAGTAATTCCTTGAGGCATCCGTTCAAACTGGAAGAACCCCAGGGGGCAGATAAACGCAGTCTTCTCTTTATCTCCCTCTGCCATGGCTATTTGATAGTATCCACTGCGGAGGTCCAATACAGAAAACCATTTACTACCAGCCAAACTGTCCAGGGCATCGTCGATCCTGGGCGTGGTGTACTGATCAGGGATGGTACGAGCATTTAGAGTTCGATAGTCGATGCACATTCTGATTGCCCCACTCTTCTTCCGTGCTACTACAATGGGCGATGCGTACGGACTCCTTGACTCCTTAATTATTCCTGCTGCTAACAGGTCTTTGATGTGACGTCGTACATCCTCGATGTCCGCAGGAGCAATGCGTCTGGAGCGTTCTCTGAATGGTTTGGTGTCTTTCAGTCTGATGGGATGTTCAACCCCGCGAGCTAATCCAACATCCCATTCCTCTTTAGAAAACACATCACCTCTGGTTGACAACTTTTGACGTAGTCTCCGTTCCCAGGCCTCAGGAATGGATGACTCACCAAATTTAAACAAGCTTGGGTCTATTGCTTGGGAGCTCTGTTCTCTAGAACTTACGGCGAGTGTGTCTGTCAGATACACATTGGCAATTAAGGTTCCAGCAGGAATGGAGATATTTTTGGATGTTTCATTGTGGACCAATACTTGGATATTTTGTCCTTCTACTGCTGAAGATGGGAGTACCACTGGGGTTATGAATGTTCCAGCTGGAAGACTAGCGTCCTCAGGCGTGTCTACCACAAAGATCTCTTTTCTTAAAGGATTGTCAGTCTCCATTTTACAGATAGCACATACTTCTCCCCGTGGTGGAACTATACAATCACCAGGTCCTATCCATCTGACTTTTCCTTCAGGTTTATCAGGAAGAGTTTCTGTCTCTTGCTTCTTTAGCAGATGGATTGCAGGGTGTCGAGTCTGGATTCTCAAGGCACGTGCAACACTGGATCCTTCTGTATCATGACTAAGAGCAGCAAGGCGTTTGAAAAAACTGGCATTGGTACCAATAATAACTGGCAATTGGGAAGGACCTTGAGGTTCAGGACTTATAAGAGCCAGGATGGACAATGGCTCCTCCACTGTAGTGACGGGAAAGGTGACATCCACTATGATATAGCCTTTATAAGGGTAACTGGAAGAACTGAGCCCATATGGATAATCCGCAACTGGTGAATGGGCACATCAGGCAGGTCTGGAATACCAGCTTCAAACACAATGTCACTTGTGATCCACTGTCTAACAGTGCTTGACATACGCCATTAGCTTCACTTCACAGTGGATGCGTCCCACTAGTCCTTTAGGAAGCGGCTGGATTCTGATGGTGGTCTGGCTTTTGGAGAAACAGGCTTGGTTTGAAGCAGTGATATTGTCATCCACCTCGTGTTTCCCACTCTTTGCCTGCCTTAGAGAACGAATCAGCTTTTGAATCACCTGATCAGAATTTGGTGGAGATTGACACTTCGTTGCAATATGACCATCTTCTCCACACCTGTAGCAGAAATAGTCCTCTCTTGTTCTGGAGGGCTTGTATCTTAACGGCGTTGAAACAGACTGGGACTGTGATGGTTTTGGCCGCTGTTCTGGACCCTGAGGTGAGTATTGAGTAGAACTGACACTCAGAACTGCCAACTGCTGTTGTAAGTGTTGAACCTGTTTCCTTAACTCATTAACCTCTGAATCATCATTTTTTTCAGTCTTCTTGATTGGTTTTTCTTTTGTTTTAATCGCTAATGATGAAGTAGAAACCGTTTGGTGCTCACCCCCGCTTATTTGAGTTCTCAATACTTGAAGCTCGGCCTTGAGTTCCTGGATAACCGACGTGCTGGCTCTTTCCTCTTCGTGGAATTGTATGGCCTTAGCTTTTACACACATTCTGTGGCGAGCCGATTCATTCTCCTCTGCCTCACGTATTTCCTTCAACAGACTCAGAAAAGACGGTGGGTGATTTTTTTCTTTCTCTCAGCCTCAGTTGGAGCAACATCATGTCAGAATTCACAGCCCCTCTAATCAGCTGTTCCACTCGTACTTTATCAACCAGACTGAGGGTCAGTCCATCTCTTTCCACTACTTTGCTGAGGGTCTTCTCCATCCTTCTCAGGAATTCAGACAAGGCCTCACCTGTTCCCTGGCGCATAAGACGAAACTTGAGGTATAAATCCTCACCAGACTCAGATGATCCAAAGGTGCTCTCCAACGCTTCCAAGTACTGCGAAGCACTCGCATCAGGATCAGAGAATCTGACCGCTCTTACAATATCCATTGCAGGTCCCTTAAGGCTTTCCACAATTCTGCGTCGTTTTTCTTTTTCAGAGCAGTCACACTCAGTTATCATCAGCCTAGCTTGGTCAATCCAATTTTCCATATTCTCCTCCCCCATGGGGGTTGGTACTACGGCTGAAAATGTGCGCAGGCGTCGGTATGTGCTGCCGTCACTCAGGTGCTTTACTGTCTTTTCCAGAACCTCGCCCATGGCGCGTATAATTGACTCAGGGGAACTGTCTGTGGCACTGTGGGGAGCAATCAAGGCTTGTACCTCACTGAGAGACTTTCCTTCTTCCCTCAGGAACTTTGCAAACTTTTCAGTAAAACCTGCAGAAGTAGTGTCAGACGTAGATTCCTTTGTCTGGATTACTATGACTGACCATGGCTCTTCCTTGTCTCCCCTTGACACTTCAGGAGGTATGCGCTTTGGGTCAATGGCTTGTCTGCACTCACATAACACCAGCAGAGAATGTGAAGTAGGTCCTTCTCTCGTGTCTCTTACACGAACTCTTCCTAGAGCTTTTACTGCTTCCATCACCTCTTCAATTTCGGACCCGTCTGTGTGAACAGGTACGTTTAACAGCATTAAAGCATGAGTCTCATGAATGTTAGCATCTTTGCACCAGTTGGCCAACTCTGCTTGGAGACAGGGGTCTTTTGTTAGAGCCAAGATAACACTTGATGCAATCTTCAGTTACTTATAATGCAATTACAGGGTATTAGGCGTTGAGCTTAATTCTTCTATTCCTTCTTCTTCAGCAACTATTTTGAAATGAAAATTATAATAAAAATCTATACTCACGCTTAAAATGGTTCAGTATAAACTGTTTATGAAGGAATAAAACTCTTTGAAAGTAACAAAATGTAAAGAATTTAATTTGTATAAAATAAAGAAATATCAAAATGTGGTCATACACAAAGTAACAGTATGGGATTAATTCATGAAGTACACTTTTTATCTCAGATCACACCAATGGACACAATATTACACCAAATATGCAATATATATTGAGTCAAGCTTGACTGGACGTGTCTATCACACTTTCACTATAAATTAACTGGTCAAAAATCACAGGTTTTAAATGCACTGAATAACCACATATGAATGATAAATAAACACTGTGGGCCCACACACACACACACAACAGTTAGTCCCCACACACCTACCGTTGCAGGCCTGAGACGTTGCTGGAGTTCGTGGTGGCCTTTAAAACAACAAACTGGCCGCTTCACTCTCCTGAGCGGGAAACAAACACACAAAGGTAACTGAATTCAGCTTAGACCAATGAGTGACTCAGCTGCACTGAAGAAACCGAAGGAAATCTTCCTCCTGTCGTTGCTGCGCGACCTCTGAATACGGGCCACCGACTCCGCTGCGCGATAATCGTCCTCCAGGATATCGTCCTCCGGTGCGCGGCTGCGCTCTCGCTGATGACGCGCCACAGACTCCTCTGTCGCAGCCGGCAAACTCCCGATTCTCGCGTTAAACTGAGCACTAGCTATTCCTCACAGACATCAACAAACAACATCTGAAGTGAGTAAGTTCAGTCTCTGAGTCTGCCACAAGTTATCTTTAGAATAACTTGTAACACTGCGATCTGTCCCCCAAAAGTGAAGGGAGGAAAAAAAAGCTGCGATGTCGATCGAACATACACAGAGAACTCAGTTACGCTACAAAATAACCCTCGTTAACAAACGTGTGTGTCTTACACACGTTACTATGCTTGATTAGTGTTTTAATCAGATGAATAATCTATTTAACAACTTTTTTGTTACCGCAGTCTCTCAGTGTATTTCCGATCGGCTGCACTTGTCAACATCTTCTTTCGTCTCCTCTCGAACAACCACTCACGTTACACAAAAACACCCGTGAGGGCGGGACTTAATTCCCATAAACCAATAAATTAATGAAAACCTAACTTGTTTGTTAATGCCACGTTTTTCACATGTACATAGCAATCAAACTTGACATAGGAATGACGTTCTTAAAGGAACACACGCATCTTTATACATCACTATATTGAGAGGTATATTTATACACATTTTAGCTCTGGATTAGCTCCAAACAAAAAACAAATAAATTGAGATAACCGATTACCTGAAGAATTGTATTCTACTGGGTTACATAGGGAAAATAGAGTCTGTGGGTTTATGGGTTTTTCTGTGAATATATTTGTTTAAATAAGCAGCAGTGGACTGCTGATAAGTCTGAGGAGTGTCTGTCACACTTGCAACAGTTGCTCAAAGGAATGAAGCTTGTGGAAATCTGGGGCATACTGTATCTTTTAAATGCCAAATTGGGCAAACAGGTTTTTGAGTTTATGCTGCCACCTTTCAGAGCATCATCAAAAGGGTCTGATCAGACCTTTCCGTAAGTCTTTATCAGTGTGATGGATGTACACAAAGGTTTTGCATGCAGAACATGCACTGTTCTGCCATTATTAAGCGATCCCCTTGTGAACTGGAGGACCAGGACTTTTGCAATATTTTTAGAAGCTTCTTTCTGGAGAGGAATTGATTCCGTATAGGGGATAGCGTAATTAAAGAACCAGTGTATACAAGATATTTATGACCCTGAGTAGACTTTGATTTCCGCCCTACATAGACCCATCCCAATAAGCTGGAAGGGCATCTCAGTGGTGAGTAGAGGGACCAAGGTTTCTGGCACTCTTCATAGTACTGGCAGAGCTCTTTATCTAAAGGCTAATTTATATTTACTGGGCGACCAGGCTTAGTTTGCCTTAAATTATGCTGAAATGCACTGACATTTTTGTTCTACTCAGGTGCTCTTTGGAGATATTTCTCCTGTTTGCTCACATGGTTGAAATCCTTGGCCTAGGAAGTTGAAGAAGCTTGATTGGGTAAAACTAATCATGGGTGTGGTTTGGACGCAATATTCTTAATTTGCAATCACACGTGCCAGCTGACCAGATTGTTGCATACAAGGTTTTCTATCTCTGCATTATCCATCTCAATGGATAACTTGAAGCCTTTCTCTTTTAGGTTGTTTAAAAGTGCACTCTTTTAAGATTCTAACTAACTTTAAAACAATGCTTTTGAGTGTGTCAACTCCATCAATATCTGGATCTCAATTTTGGGAACCACTTAAAACTCTTTCCATACTTGAACAACACTAAAATTATTAGGCCATTTTAAAATTTTTGAAGTATAAAACATTGCCCTCGTACCAGTCTGACAAAATGCCTTGTTGTTCAAAGTGATTTACACATTTTTATTACTTTTTCAAATTTTAAAGTAGAGTCAAGTGTCAAAACTGATCTCAGTTGACCGGTGTGCTCATAAACTCAAAAACGTCTTTATTCTTTAAAAGTACATTATAGATTTTTTTAAAGATGTTACATTAATATGAATAAGATTTCCATTTCCTGGCCGGATTGTTTTATTTATCAGCATTTCACAGGCAGTGTGGACAGATCAAGTTTTTAACTCATTGGATTTGCTTCTAAAAAAATGTGCTGTATTGTGAGTAAATGAATGGGCATAAATGGAATATATTCAGAATACTTGGAATTCTGGGCACTGACTGTTTCACTGAAATGGATGTTGTTTGGATGTCACCAATGGCAGTGTGGTGCATGTGCATAGAAATGTACACCGATAAGGTTAGTAAACAATTTTGTCACACTAAAATCATTCTAACATGTATAATGTTTATGACTTGTGGCTATACTGTGTTTTAGAGTGTTTATGGTCTTTCCCCTTTCTCTTTCATTGTAAGTGCCTTATTGTAAACACAACTTGATTGGTAATCGATATTATGCCACAAATGCTGTTGATTGATCTTAACTTATATTGAACCCAGAGCATTCAAAAAGCAGAGCATACAAAAGCAGTACAAATAAAGCATCACAACACTTTGTCAATAATCAATATTGAATATTGACTGTAGCAGACCAGCCAAAGAATTTTTCACATGACTGATGCAATGACAATCCATAGTCCTTTCTCAAACTACTGTATAATCCTGCACAGTCAAGAGAGGGAAGTAAGGTAATGATTGAATAGATGAATTAGAGAAAGCTTGTGAAATTCTCTCACGAATCTGGATGGGTGAGGGAAAGGGCAGGTGGTGGTGAGTGGGAGAGAGTGTGGGACTGAGATAAAACGTTGCAAACTGAAGAAGGGTCACAGTGACTGAAGAGGAGGGGCAGATTCTAGTAAACACAAGGTCAAGCTGTTTGCAAGTTTTGTGTGTAGCAGGAGCGAAAGGCATGATGTGTTGAAGCAAACTGGAGAATTGAGCAAGTTGTGTTTGAATTTTAAAACTGACAAGTGAAAAGTGTGTGTGCGTGCTTGTGCGTGTGAAAGAGAGCCTGAATATTGCCCCTCTTGTTCTCTATTTGGACAATGAGTTTGATCTCACTACTTCTGACATGGTTATATAAAATGAATAATCTGTTCAATCAGACACACAATCACATATTTTGTTGAGCTGATAGCATAAGCTAATATGTGTAAAGGCTTGAACCAATCAGTGATCTGCAGGGTTTTGACGTCACATTTAGTATCAGCTCGGCTCGCTTGGAACCTCGACCAAGGTGGTACTAAAAAAGTTATTTATCATTTAAAAAATAATTCTAAATAACTAATTATTTAATTTATTGATTTAATTGTAATTTATAAATTATGCACTATAAATAACTTCAATAAATACATTAAAATAAACTTCACATGAGTTTATAGAAGTGGCTACTTGTAATAAACCCACTGAAATAAGCAAGACACATCTATTAATTCTATAGACTCATTTACATTTACATTTACGCATTTGGCAGACACATTTATTCAAAGCAACTTACAGTGCACTTATTTCAGGGACAATTCCCCCGGAGTAACCTGGAATTAAGTGCCTTGATCAAGGACACAATGGTGGTGGCTGTGGGGATCGAACCAGCAACCTTCTGATTAACAGTTGTGTGCTTTAGCCCACTACGCCGCCACCACTCCACTATAATGAGCTGAGAAATTGAAAAGTGACCAGTCTGTGCAGTTTCCACAATTTGGATCTCCTTTCTACTGTAATTTTATTTTAGTATTGTAACGGATGAAAAAAAAACCTACGAGCCAGGGTAGGGTTGCACCATCTGTATGTAAGTTCTCATGTAAGTTGGGATGTAAAGTTCACACTAAGGGCTTAGTAACTACTAGTTTGCTTGTAACTAAGTCAGTTCTTAATTTGGTTGCACCACCAGTAATGCGTAGTCGCATAATATGTATTGATCCAATCAGCAGCCTTCATATTTGTACACAGAAGTGTTAAAAAGCCGCAAATTTCAGTTTGATCTTGTTACGGTTGATGTTTTGCTCATGTAACTGTCAGCTGTAATCAATTATATCCCCATTAAAATGTGATACGTAATAAAACAACATTTAGTTAATGGTATATTTAAATAGCAATATTTAATAACTGTATCTCAAATGAATAAGGGACAATAAATACATATGTAATAATACAACAGACTGGAAAAATAGACATTTATTAATTTTAATATCTATTTTGTATGCTGAAACTTGACATCGGGTGGAGTACACAGGAAAGTGCACCGTTATATCGGTTTCATGCTGAAGAGGTAAAATATTTTCTCCCATAAATTTAAACGTGTGCTATGCAACCTAATCATATACAGTGAGTCAAAAGGACTGAAGCCTGTCACGCAAAAAATGAGCTCATTGATGTCTTCAAATATCAGTCTGATGGGATTAGATTTCTCAGAGGACCATTGAGTTAGCCGAACAGTAGGTAATTTGCTCTGGAATGTTTCAGATTGGAACAGAATTAAAATCATGAAGTATGTCTTTGAAACACAAATTTCTCTGATCTCCTCAGAGAAAACTAGTCCTATCCGAATAGGGCTTAGGATAACTATTAAGTGAACATGATATACTTAACGGGAACTAACAATGAATAATACTTTAAACTTATTTATTCTTAGTTCATATACATATTTAAATATACTCATAAATCTTTTACACTAAAGGATGTATGCGTCAACATTATTGATAACACGGCTCTTTGGAATACTCATTTCTGATTGGTCAATGGTGCCATCCAGTGGTCCGATATTGCTCTGTAACAACCGCACATCCATGGATCAGACCACTCATCCGGGTACTGTGATCTGTCTCACCTGCTTCTCGGATCACTGTGCAATCTCTACAAGTAAGCTAATTAAATAATATCAATTTAAAATCAATGTTTCCTGTGCATTTATTTATTTGGCATGTAGTCTTGTAATAGGCTGAATAATGATGGCAATTTTCACAAAATAAACACCAACAGAACAAACAACGAACAATAGTATTTTGACAAATTAACATTATCCAAGATAAATAAATGCTGTAAAACATATTGTTCATTGCTTGTCTATGATACCTATTGCATTAACTAATGTTAACAAATAGAACCATAATGTAAGCTCTTACCATGCTGAACCTTTTATACTGTATATTGAAACAGAGTTGTATGTAAATCTTTTTTTCACCTGTGCCATGAAACTCCAAGCTCTGTCTTTTATAAATTCTGCTTTTAGAACTTCCCTAAGATTTTCTTCTCATTTTAAAATGCTTTAGCTCAGAGGATGCAGGTCATAATGTCAAGGCCCACGTTAAAGGTCACCATGATCCTGCTTTGATGTAACAGCTTGTGTCTCTAAGCATCAAGTGAAAGTACACAATAACTGATGTCTCTTTAAGAAATGTTCCACAGAGCTGCACATAAAATGACCCTCGTTTCTTATTGAATTCAGGTGGTGTGCACTGCGTCTGCATTTAGAAGAGGTGACACACTGCTCCATACTCTTTTATTGCACACACACACACACCATGTGTGTCTGTATTGTGTTTCACAGGGCAGATTAAGAGATTTATAAATAGAGGAAAAAGCTTTGCTTAGAGACTCAAATCTCAGAGCCATGCACGGATTACTGCATCTCTGTGGGATTTTAACTCAAAACCCGAGCACACACACACACACACACACACACACACACACACACACACGCACACACACACACAGACCCTTAAGTTCTGTACAAACAGAAGCGTTAAATATTCAGTTATTCTGACACTCCAAATATACCAAAAACCAATTCCACATCTTCAGAGTACAGATCTCCCTTGCTGACTGTCTTAATCTTTTCTCTCTCTCTAGCTCTTACTTCCTCTGATCATTCTAATTACTAGTTCCTTACTGATGTCCTTTATCTCTATCTCTCTCTCCAGTATCTTTTCAGCAAGTCCTTCATAGTCAGGTCCATATACTGTAAATCCCCCCATTATCTTTCTTCCCCATTCTCCCCACCCGTCTCCTCTACATTATTACTCACTTTCTTCATTGGCCTGGATGAGGCTGGTGCTGCTGGTTGGCCAAACTGTTGGACCATCATTCGGCTTGCAGCTAACATTTAGCTAATTATGCTAAAACCCTTCATCAGATCAAAGAAGCTTTCACACTAGAACTTTTGGTGTGGACCTGAGTCTGTTTGATAGAAGAGTCCAGTTTGATTGGTTGGTGTGAAAGCTTTTTTTCAAACACCTGAGTCTGCATAAAAAGGTAGTTGGTTCCAGTGTTGGGGAGCTACTTTGAAACGGTTTAGGTGACCGTGTTTATTAACTCTGCCGAGATTGCAGATGCTTGACAACCCTTACCAGAAATCTAGAGTTCTGGCAAACTAGCTGCAAACTTGCCGCAAATTTTCCACTCATTATTTTTACATGCAAACGAGCTTATGGTTTGCAGAACATTTTTGCCAGAAGTTTGCAGCTCTTCACCAGTAGTGGTGAACATGCAGCAAACCTTCGGAAACAATGAAGGGTTTGCAGCAAAGCTCAAAATTTGCATGTGAAAATAATAATTGCTGAATTTCCGAAAAGTTTGCTGCAAATTTGCCAGAACTCCTTTATTTTAAAATAATATAATAATTATGAGAATTGTAGCATTTTGTGGGACTACAGCGCTCCTCCTTGAAAAATTTAGCTTATTAAGGAGCCACACTATTTTATATATAGGTGAACGGGAGTTATATAGGATACCATAGCTTATGAGAGTGTTGGTAGATTTGAGATTGATAAAAGAACACGTACCATCAAGATCTACCCTAGAGAAGATGATGATGACTCATTCGACAATCCTCCTTTGTTTTTCACGTAAAAGGATTGGTGTTATTTCTATAATTACGTCTGAAGACTTTGACGGCCATCCGAGACACACCTCTGTCCATTATCGTATGGAATGGCATGACCCCAAATGTCTGATTCAGAGTGGTTGGTGATTTTATGAACAAGAAGTCAGACAGCTGTCTCCATAGGCACTTCGGGGTTAATACAGAAGATTCTTCTGATGACGACTCTTCCTCAGGAGACAGTGATAAATTAACAATATGTGCATACTATGAAAACAGAAAGAAAGATATCTGTAAAATTCATACAGGGTTGCAAGGTAGGTTGTGCTATACAAACCACACCTATATTTAACAACAATCCATGGCTTTGTCATCAGACTGAAGATTGTTTTATTGTCTATTTAAACAATATTGTTTTAGTTTTGTTGCATATCTTGCAATAAAATACATTTTTGTATTTAATGAATGGTGCATCTTTAATATGTAAACATTTGAACTAGGATAATTGAAATACATTAACAATGAAACGTGATGTATGAATTTTACAGATATCTTTATTTAGATCTGTTTTCATAGTATGTACGTATTGTTCATTTGTTCTAGTTAAAAGTATTGTAAATTTAATAATATAATCGTTTAATAATATCATACATTTTAAATTCTATTGGAGTTCACACATTTACATTTCACTTCTTCTTAGAGATTTTAGAAACTGAAAGTGAGTGAATTTACCAAAAGTTTGTTATCTTACAGACAAAATATCTGCCTGTACATTAACAAATTATTTTATTTCAAGTTTTATGTTAACATGATTGTAATTATCAGCCGATATACAGAAAAGTAACCGTGTCTATCTGGAATGATAATCTGTGTCTTTAGTTCTGGTTTTGAAAACATTCTGTATGGGATTAAATGTCTTAAACCTGACTGATTTCTTAACTCTTTGAAAACATGATTAAAAGATCTTTAAACATGTATTTACAATCAAGAATTTACAATTTACAAATGAGCAGAATTGAACTGACTGAAATCAACTTATGTCACGATAAAAGCAAGATACATCTCAACAAGGATAATACAATATAGTCATAGACGTATTTCCATTGCGTTCCTTGTTAGTTTAAACATATCAATGATCCTGTGTAACGGGAGCCAGCTGGTAGATAGCTGTGCAGTGTGTAAACCTCACTCTCCTGACCTCAAGAGGTGCACTAGCGACTGATGCTAGAGTCTTTAGTCTCCTTATTAGTGCACCCGCCTCCCACGCCGGAGACGCCGGTTCGAGTCCCGTTCGGAGCAGGGCGAGCAGGGCCGGTTACAATTGTGCTGTGACCCGAATGAGAGTGAGGTTTAGGGGGGGTGAGTGTAACGGGAGCCAGCTGTGCGGTATGTGTAAACATCACTCTTCTGACCTCAAGAGATGCATTAGTGACTGATGCTAGAGGCTGTAGCCTTTAGCCTCCTTGTTAGCGCACCCGCCTCCCACGTCGGTTCGAATCCCGTTCGGAGCGGGGCGAGCAGGGCTGGTTACACCTGACATAGGGAGAATCTGCCCAGTTAATCATGGTTTGTGTTAGGGGTGAGTTACCGGACCTTATGCTTTTAGTAAAGCTTTGTTTTCATTATCTTGTAGGCATGTCAAAATACTTTAGATATAATAGCAGTGTCACTACACCATTGATATAACCAAATGACCACAAGTTGACTCGTGGTGGTTTTTCAGCACACATGTACACTCGTGGTGTGTGTGTGTGTGTGTGTGTGTGTGTGTGTGTGTGATCAGAAAGTCTGTGAGAAAAGGAGAGGAAAGGAAGCAATAAACACCAGCTATTTAGAGACAAAAATACAGAATACAATACATCAATGCTCAAGGAATTTGCAAACTTTTCAACAAAAAAAATATCTTTTAATAACACTTTGGCTAGTCCAGCAAATACGTTTTAATAAAAACATATTTCATCATATTTAATGGACTCGTAACTTCTAAACACACCCAACAATTCAATGATTTCATACCGTCAATTGTACACAATGTGCATTAAACTATAGAAAGAATCTGTTTATATTGCATGCTCAGTATTGGCAGCAGGTTGGTGTGAGTGCATCTGCACACACAGTGAGGCGAAGACTTCTGATCAATGTCCTGGTGTCAAGATGGGCAGCAAAGAAGTCACTTCTCTCCAAGAAAAACATCAAGGACAGACTGAAATTCTTCAGTAAGTACAAGGATTGGACAGCAGAAGACTGGTGCCAAGTTATTTTCTCTGACGAAGCCCCCTTCCGACTGTTTGGGACATCTGGAAAATCGATAGTCTGTTGAAGAAAAGGTGAATGCTACCATGAATCCTGTGTCTTGCCAACAGTGAATCATCCTGAGACCATCCATGTGTGGGGTTGCTTTTCATCCAAGGGAGTGGGCTCTCTCACAATTCTGGTCAAAAACACTGCCATGAATAAAGAATGGTATCAAAACGTCCTGCAAGAGCAACTTCTCCCAACGATTCAGGAGCAATTTGGTGATGATCCGTGCATTTTCCAGTATGATGGAGCACCATGTCACAAGACAAGAGTAATAATAAAGTGGCTTTGTGATCATTACATTGAAATTTTGGATCCGTGGCCAGGCAACTCCCCGGATCTTAATCCCACAGAGAACCTGTGGTCAATCCTCAAAAGGCGAGTGGACAAACAGAAGCCCACAAATTGTGATAAACTCCGAGCACTAATAAGTCAAGAATGGATCGCCATCAGTCAGGATTTGGCCCAGAAGCTGATATCCAGCATGCCAAAGCGAATTGCAGAGGTTATGAAGAACAAGGGTCAACACTGTAAATATTGACTCTTTGCATATATTGAATGTTTTTGCCAATAAAAGCCTTTAAAACTCATGAAATGCTTATCATTGTTTTCCAGTATGCTTATCATAAATTGGTGTGTTGTTCATTAACATCTATTTTCTTACTAATTTAAAATTTTTAATTTAGCTTAATGGTTTTTATGGTCACTGAATATAAAACTTGTTTGAATTAAAACTATAAATTTGACAAAAGTTAACATTCCTAATATTTATTCCTAGTTGTAGTGTGATACAGGGGTTTAACCTTCCTCTCTGTTTTCATAAACACCCGGTGCAATGACTGTATCAGAAGGCTAAGACTATATTTGGTTCAGTGGGATGCTATGATTGATTGAGCATTTATGATCAAATAAAAAATATTTAATGTCTTTGGTTGAGTTCTACATCTACTTGTACTCACTAATTAAGTGTGACTGTTAATTTTACAGTGTGCAAGAGAATGTTAAGTGCTTATCCCTCTAGGTAATAAGAGAAAAAGATTGCTTACTCGTGTTTTGATAGTTACTAGGCCTTTTAAAAGTTGTTGTTTTATTACCAGAGGACATTGTTGAAAGACTTGTGGAATAGCATGAATGTCATGGTTACTGTTGTAACCTTGACCTTGCGTCGAATGAAGTGACACAAGGGGTCCCATTCAAAAACAGCACGCACTAGTCCATATTACGTGAACTGCTGAGACAGGTGCAAGAAGGCTGCTGCATGCTAGAGGCAACTGTGTCGGCTACACGTAACCCTCCCCAACGCCCCCAAAAGAGATGTCATATATAGACCTTAGGTTCCCAGCACCCCTGAGGGGGGAACAGGTGCTACATGACTAGCACAGCCTTTTCTCTCTCTATGTCTCTCGCATAGGGTTTGAAGCAGCTGGGGCTATCTTAGCGCTATGAATGTGTCGGGGAAGGTGGTCTTTCCCGGTCCTATTCTTTCAGGGGGAAAAGACCCTGCGGAGGCCACATCCTGCCCAGGCTAGGGGGAGGTAACATGTGGCAAATACACCACGAGTGTTGTGCAACCGTACGTGGGAGCGGCGCGGTGGTAGGTCCTGCCTAATCAGGGGAGAGCTCTAAAAGCACAGTGACCGGGAGCAGTGGGACTGCCCAAGGGAGACGCGGGTCCTCCGACAGGGGGACCGTACCATGGAAAATACATCACGGGGAGATGCCTGAGGAGGGATCTAAGCCCTTGGAGCCCTACCTTGGTACATAGCACCTGTGACTCGTAGTGGGTCTGGACGCGAATTGCGCCACTGAATTCACAGGCCAAAAGGCTAGGGAGGAGAACATCCAGGAAGCAACGCTTAGTGGCTAACCTGGGAGAGAAGGTGCACTGGATCAACTTGGTGAAGGGCGTTGTGTGCAAGTGGAACACCCGGTCGGTTGTGCCGCGTTACCGAGTTATTCCGGCTCGGACCTAACAAAACACGAGACGAGACTGACTCAAACCTGAGATTGTAAAATGTATTGGGTGTTGCCCAGCCCGCTACTCTACAGATGTCTGCTAGGGAGGTGCTGTTGGCCAGTGCCCACAAGGATGCCACAATTTTTGTTGAGCGTGCTCGGACCCGCAAGGGGGCAGGCACGGCCTGGGTCTGGTAGGCCAGTGAGATGGCGTTAACGAGTCAGTGAGCTAACCTCTGTTTGGAGACGCCGTTCCCTTTCCGCTGTCTGCCAAAGCAGACAAAGAGCTCAGTCACACTAATTAGAATTCTAAGTAGATTCTCGGAGATGCTTGTTTCTGAATATATTTTCTTCAGAGGGCAGCACGCATTCTCTTACTGATACACTAATCTCACTGTGAATTCAGCAACAGTAGGTCTAAAGTTATTCAGCTTAAATTGGTCTGTGCTTACTGAAATTCAAACCACTGCCCCCAGTGGCCAAAGCTAGAAGTGTTGTTGAAAGTATGGGCATGTGTGTGCTCCAGTTTCCTGGTGAAATGTCCACAGAGGGGCACCAAGATGGAATTGCTTTTAGTTGTAAATGATGTACAGTCAAAAGGAATGCATGTTTTATTTACTCCTTAACCCAAACCCCAATTCTAACTTTCATTGAAGTAAAAATGTAATTTTAGGGTGAAATTACAACCTCTGAATCATGATTATCATTCATTATGTGAACGCAATTACTTCCTGGTTTCCATGGAACCAGAAGCGGTGTCTCTGAGAGTTCAGTCTCAGTTGCACTATAGCAAAAGGTGAACATAGTTGATTTGATTTGAAATGTCTGATGGGAGATGGCACTTGTCAGTATTCGGCGGTACTGGACAGTCAGTAGAAATAAGTCAAGTTCCCATGTGATCATGTTGCTTGCAATGCATACACATCAGACAAATGCAAGTGCCTTTCTGTTCATACAAATTTTGCTGGTAATTCCAAAGATTCATATAATTACAGTGGAAATGCTGTGTTCACTTCCAGAGATGTTGCCTAGATACAGTGGTAAACAGGTGCAGCTTACAGTAGAACTCAAGTTGATGATGCAAATCTACCACGATTCAGACCAAAATGATACAATGTGAAAAGAGACATTCTGGGGCAGGGGGGTTTGGCAGGAGGGTTTGTAATCAATATTTGCTCCGCACAGTGAATAACTGTAGTAGTATCTGCTCCCTCTTCGAACATCAGTGCAGTGAAGCCATACATACGGGTAAATCTATGAGAGAAATTGTTTAGACAAAGTGTACATATCTTCACTTTAGCTGACCCTTTCATTATAATCTGATATGCAGCTGTAGTCTCTTATTGAAGATAAACCTGGAGTCAACTATGCTCTCCTGCTTGAAGCAAGCACTGCTTTAGGATGTCTCTAATCCCTAATCCCACTGCATACAGGTTTTCAATGGTCTGTTTATTGAAAACCTGAAGGATCTAAGAATTAAAAAAAAATCTCTTTGGGGATTACATTTTCCCTCCCTCCTATTTTTTTTTTTTTCCCCTTTGGAGAAAAAAAATGCTTTACCAGGATTTGCTCACTTGTCTGAATTTATTCCCTTAATGGCATGTATTTGATTGTGAATACAAATGTGAATATGCATGCTCACTGAAGAGTTGTCCTTATACAGTGATTTAGACTTAAAAAATAATGATATGATAATAGTTTGTAAGCTTTGCTTTGACCATGGCAGGAAAATAAAAGACATTATTGAGGAAGAGGATTAAAGCAATAAATAGACAAGCCAAAAGTGGCTTTAGAAGTCAATATATTGATTGTTTTATTTTATTATTATTAAAACATTAGCCTATCCAGTTTACAAAGTTTGTCCATATAAATTAGACTAAAAGGCTGTTCACACAGAATGCTTTATTGCATTCCATCTGCACTATTTTTAAATTTTTTGGTTATACATATGCATTAAATTGATTTCTTTTTTCTGCAAATTGTGCCATGAGCGCAACATTTTTAAGATGCTGTTTTAAAGATTCCTACATTCTGTTGTATTCAGTTTTTGAGTGTGAGAACACGTCCAAAATGACATGCTCCTTTTCTTTCCAATTCTGTGCTGCCTGCCAGTGGCATGTCATTTTTTTGTCATGTTATTCTTGATCAGAGTCATGTGTAGCGAAGCGAGTGGAGAAGAGATCACAGACTTTGCTTTAGTTTACTCCCAAATAAGAGAAATCAACCATCTATGCCACCCTTAGAAATTCCCCAGGGAAATAATAACCCAAGAAGGGTTTGTTACCAGAGAAAGGCAGGAAACACAGTAGTGCAAAAGATGACAGTTTCTAAAAATGCCAAATGTAAACATAACTCTGAGATAGTGTTCTATGCACATAGCAGTTATTGAGGTAGCAGCCAGTTATAAAGTGACAAAATTAAAGTGCAACTCAGGACATGTGTGTGTGTATCAATCCAGTCTCTGAGTATTGAGGAGTCTGATGGCTTGGGGGAAGAAGCTGTTACACAGTCTGGCTGTGACGGCCTGAATGCTTTGGTACCTCTTGCCAGACGGCAGGAGGGTGAAGATTTTGTGTGTGGGGTCGTCCACAATGCTGGTTGCTTTGCGGATGCAGTGTTTTTTGTAAATGTCTTTGATGGAGGGAAGAGAGACCCCGATGATCTTCTCAGCTGTCCTCACTATCCTCTGCAGGGCTTTGCGGTCCGAAATGGTGCAAGTCCCAAACCAGGCAGTGATGCTCAGGATGCTCTCAATAGTCCCTCTATAGAATGTAGTGAGGATGGGGGTTGGGAGATGTGCTTTCCTCAGCCTTCGAAGAAAGTAGAGACACTGCTGGGCTTTCTTGGCAATAGAGCTGGTGTTGAGGGACCAGGTGAGGTTCTCCACCAGGTGAACACCAAGAATTTGGTGCTCTTGACGATCTCCACAGAGGAGCCGTCGATGTTCAGTGGAGAGCGGTCACTCTGTGCTCTCCTAAAGTCAACAACCATCTCTTTTGTTTTGTCCACATTCAGAGACAGATTGTTGGCTCTACACCAGTCCGTTAGACACTGCACCTCCTCTCTGTATGCTGACTCGTCATTCTTGCTGATGAGACCCACCATGGTCGTGTCATCGGCGAACTTGATAATGTGATTCGAGCTGTGCATTGCTGCACAGTCGTGAGTCAGCAGAGTGAACAGCAGTGGACTGAGCACACACAGCCCTGGGGGGCCCCAGTGCTCAGTGTGGTGGTGGTGGAGATGCTGTTCCCGATCTGGACTGACTGAGGTCTCCCAGTCAGGAAGTCCAGGATCCAGTTGCAGAGGGAGGTGTCCAGGCCCAGCAGGTTCAGCTTTCCAATCAGGTGCTGAGGAATTAGTGTGTTAAATGCTGAGCTATGAATAGCATTCGAGACTTCAGCTCAGCATTCAACACAATAATTTGGAAATAATCTGTCATTTGGAAATCAAGGTCCCAGAGTCTGGTGGAAGAGTGGAGAGGCACAGAATCCAAGTTGCTTGAAGTCCACTGGGAAGTTTCCACAGTCAATGATGATTTGGGTTGCAATGTCATCTGCTGGTGTTGGCCCACTCTGTTTTCTCAAGTTGAGAGTCAATGCAGCCATCAACCAGGAGATTTTAGAGCATGCCCTGGGCTTTAAGGCTTGCTTGCTTGATCTAGTATGGTGTTTCCAGCCCCCCCCCCCCCCTGCTTAAAAAACTATTTTCATGCCCAAAAGGGTTTTCAATCGGGGGGGATCCAGAGGATGCAGCCTTCCAAACAAGACATAGCCACAGAGTGTGAATGCCAGGGTCCGGAACTGAACTAGACAGGAAGTCAGGACCCAGACACCATATTCAAGACATGAAACACAACAGACAGAAGAGCGCCTGGCTGGAATAAGTCAGCACGCACACTCACACAAGACAGATAGAAGAGCACACGGCGAAGACAGACATGGGCGGATGATGCCAAAACCCAGACTGACAGAGAGACAGGGCCGTGACAATCATAGCCAATTAGATTCAAAATGTTTCAAGCACAAAGTAAAATACAGTAAAAAAAAAAAAAAAAAACATCTAGTTAAAAGAATCAAGGCATGTTTTCCATACTGTTTATAACTAAATGGACACAAGAAAGAATACTATTTAACCATTTTCATTTAGATGCACCAATACAAATATAAACAATGATATTTACCTAGAAATCTATATATATTTAAAGTTTTTACTGAAACTTACAGAACATGTTTATAGCACAATGGCCTCTAATACAGTATTTCAAAATATCTATGAAGATTTTACCCCTTTTACACATAAACCTAACAACCATAAAGTCTAACTCTTTACACAAACCCTGAAACTAAACCAGGGTTTTAATAGGAAAAGAAAACATCAGGGTTTGCAACAAGATGAGGGAAGCGTATTGAAGGTTATTTACTTACATCAGTTATATAAATAATATGGCATGAGTAATATTCTATCGTAAAATAATGTGTTTGATTGGAAGCTGGCTAAAATTTGATGCCTGTATTGTATCTATTTGAAATCCTGTTAGTTGATTGGTTGTTCTCTCTTTGTGAATTAAGTCTGTACCTATTCGTATGAGCCTTAACTTAAGTTGTATGATATTTTATGATTTTCCCATCTTGTACAAATTATTTTGAGTTGTTGTGAGACTATGTTGAATTTATCTAATTTATCCATGGACATCTTTACTTGTATTGAAGACTTTAAATGCTTTAGTGTTCTACTTAGCAAGAGAGAAAATTACATGTTTTCATTGGCTAGGTAACATAGCTGTGAGTTTATGGGTTTTTGTGTGTATGTTCTATAAAAGGCAGGTGCCACATGTTTGCCCTGTTCAGAACATGAAGTGACCCATGTAAAGGCAAAGGAAATCAGTGGGAAGTTTCTGGGTAAGCTAACCCTTTTATTAAGGTGGGCCTAAAACTCTTTTTGACATTCTTGAAAATTGTGACTTCTTTGCACACGTGTATGTGTGTATGCAACTTGGAGAAAAAGCAATACCATCATTAATGCCATATTGCAATTGCATTTTATTTTTCATGTAAATAGTCTCTGTATTTTCTGTCTATTTTAGGTTGTTAAAGAAATATTCGACCCAAAAATTATCATTCACTCATCATTTGCTCACATTTTTCCATCTCAAACTCGAAAGAATTCTTCTTTGGAACACAAACAATGATATTTTTGAGGATATAAAGTATGATGAGTTAATATCCATATAATGCAAGTCAATGTGGTCCAAAACATGCAAGCTCCAAAAAGAACATATACTGAAGGTAATCCATACGATTTGAATGGTTTAATTAATGTCTTCAGATGTGATTGTTTTGGGTGAGAAACAGACCAAAATATATCTTCTTTTTCTCAATAAATCTTGACATCTGCAGTCTCCTTGGCATGTTAAACAGCGATACCATTGGCTTGAATTGCATGGACAAAAGCATCTTTGTTTGTAAAAAAAATTATTGTGCTCCTCAGACGAAAGAAAGTCATAAAGTCTGAGATGGTATGAGGGTGAGTAATTGAGGAGAGCATTATCATTTTTATGTTAAACAATTATTTTAACACAGAACTGACTTCTGAAACTGCACAAGTCAATCCACCTCATATCTAACTTAACAATATGAGAAAATATTTGTATGTGTGCATGTGTAATGAACTTTGGCACTTAGTAGGGACCTAGGGAGCTCCCTTTTCTGTTACTATGGAAACACAACCCTTGCCCACCAACCAGAAGGTGGAAACGAGGTTTGAATCTGCAGGCTGCCATTGTGCCTCTGTTTTGCTGTGTAACAGTGTGTGTGTGTGTGTGTGTGTGTGTGTGTGTGTTGTTACTAAATAAATATAATGTAAGAGGACTGGTGCGTGTAAAGCTGTCTGTTCTCATTTCTCTCATTGCTGTCTCTCTTACTCTTGACACACACACACACAGCGGAACTCCTTTGGAAGCAGCCATTTGAGGTGTTAATAGACTGACTGCTATTCTTCGAGTCTCTATACTCACAAAGGACCTGGCAGAGAGGAATACACTTTGATGAAAAGGAAAAACATGTGTGTGCATACGTGTGTGTGTGTGTGAGTGCTTGTCTCAGGAAGGGATGCCTCCTGGCGTCCCTGGCAGAATTACCTTGCCGGAGGTGAAACTGATCTATGAGGGTGCGGTCCAGGATGTCCCGAGCCGGAACCCAACAGCTCTCCTCAGGACCATAACCCTTCCAGTCAACCATGTACTGGAATCCTCTGCCCCTCTGCCTGATGTCAATCAGTGTATGCTGGAGAGCCCTCAACAAGACACGAAGAAGGTGGGACAGGTGTGGCGGGGTGTAACTCAGAACGTAAAATGGGTTTCATTTAGGAGACTTGGAAAACAGGGTGAAAACGTTTGAGTTGAGGAGGTAGTTTGAGACGGACTGCCACCGGACTAATGACCTTGGCAATGGGAAATGCCCCGATAAACTTGGGACCGAGGGGAGTCGGAGCGGGATGTCCTTAGAGGACAGCAAAACCTTGGGGGCCTTAGATCGGTGCCGGACCGCCGATCTCTTAATGCGAGCACCAGTCCATATGAGGGCTTCTCTGGTGTCTTTCCAGGTGCATTGGCATCTCTAGATAAAGGTGTGGATGGACGGAACCTGTATGTTGGGTTCTTGTGCAGGAAACAAAGGGGGCTGATAACTGAGTCTGCACTGGAAGGGTTATAACCCCGTAGATGATGACTGTTAGGAGTTGTGGGCGTGCTCGACCCAGACTAAATGATTGCTCCACGAAGAAGTATGGGTTCACCCCGCCCCTGCCAGAGAATCAATGATACACCTGTTCAATTCCTCCCTCTCAAGAGCTGAGAGTAAATACAGCCATCCCCAAGGCGGCGAAGTGCCAGTAAGCAGTTCAATCGCACAGTCCTACAGCCATGATGAGGAAGGGTCATGGCGTTGGACTGGCTGAACACCGCCCTCAAGTCATGGTATGTCAACAGTATTCTGGATCAGTCCGCTGGCATAACAACTATACATAAGACTGGGCAGGGGAAACAGCAGAGTTAAGACAGTACGAAAAACAATAAGGTCTTCAAGCAAGAACAGTGTTGTTTGACCAGTGTATGTGTGGGTTGTGCGTTACCAGCCAAGGATGGTGATCCTTATCAACACTACCGGTGCTGATGGAGATTGGTTCAGATAGAAGAACAACTGCTCTGTATGATTACCAGAGACGAAGATGACCGGCTTTGTGGATTGAGTGATGTTGGACAGCGGCGTGCCACTGAAGGTGTTGGTGGTGATGGGTTTATCCAACAGGACCATTTAGAAGCCAAGTCGAAATCCATAAACTTCCCTTCAGCTCCATGATCAACCAAGGTAGAAACCTTGTGACAGGCAGATCCATACTGCAGCCGGTTTAGGAGAAGTGTCTGAAGTCCAGGGGATGCGCTGGCCAGTAACCCCTTTCCTACTGACGAACAGTGTCTTTTACCAGACAGGAATCATCAGAAAGAGCACAATGAAAACATAGTACATTAACGAGATGGCGATTTGGGTTCTTCCAATTTGCATCGGCTCAGTGTCGGGCTGTGATACTGGTGACTTGGCTGAAGAAGCAGAGTAGGAGGATCAGCCGCCAGGGTAGGTGGAAAGCTGCAATGGTGGCGATGACGTAGGGTTAGGCGTTGATTGACTCGGATAATCCAAAGAGTACATCTCGTCCAGGATGTCTTCGGAAAGCCCATGAAGATATCGATTCCACATGCCATGGTCATTCCACTCTCAAAAAGCAGTCAGGATGCGAAAATCAATTACATAATCTGAGAGTCGTCGATCTCCTTGAGAGAATCCAGATAAGACCCTCGCCGCATCCCGACCTTGAGCTGAGCGTTCAATCACTTGCTAAAGCTCTGTGGAAAAGGCATGATAGGAAGTGCAGCAGGGATGTCTGTTGTCCCATTTGGCAGTGCCTCATTTTCCAGCTCTTCCTGTGAGGAGCGTGATTACACAAGCCACCTTCATCGTATCCGATGGGAAAGTAGAGGGCTGTAACATGAACAACAGGGAACATTGCGAAGGAAATGCACTAAATGATTTAACTGAATACGGGCTTTAGGGGGAATATAGGCTTCAAAGTGCCTAGAAACAAGGGGAAAAGACAGAGCTGGTAAGGATGCTTCCTGAGAGGGACCAGCATCGGGAGATAGGCGGAGCTGCTGCACGATAGAATTAAGCTTGGGGAGCTGCGAAGCCATCATCTCTAGAGACCAGTTAGATGTGGAGATTTGATCCTGCTGACGTCCAAGCAAGGAGCGATGAGCGATAGCGATACTAACAGATCAAAATGCAGAGGGCCGTTTCAAAGGATTTATTAACAATAAATGTGAGCAATCACTGTGGGTGTCGAGGATCCCGGTACCAGTTCTAGCAGCAGGGAGAGATGACAGATAAGTGCGCGCGCTGTGGCCATGCAGGGGCAATCCATGAGGAGTGTGTTCATAGAATGAATGTGTACCTTGTGGAAGACAGGAATAGATTCGTGGAATCCCCTGTTTAAGCTTAGTGAGGTGCAGAACGATGCCCAGCAAGGTAGAGCGATCTAGCTCCTGACACGCAGGCTTAGACAAGGTATCCTCCTTGGATACCCAGTTGACATGCAGCGAACTGGAAGGCAACCACAAAACCGACACGCAGGCAAGCAACAGATACATGAGACAGGGCCAACTAGGCAGAGAGAGGTCAGGTTAGTTACTTCACACCAAACAACAATCTAGCGAAGATAGAACATGAAGGACTTAAGAAGGGAGTTAATTAGAGGAGAACAGGTGTTGCTCAACACACTAATAAGCGGCATGATCAGCTTTCCCCTGGGAAAAATCAATGTTCCCATGGAAATGCTGATCATGCATGCCGTCCGCACCCATGAGACTTGAGGGAGAGAAAATAACAAAACAGACAAAACAAACCGGCAAACTCACCAGAGCCATGACACCTGTATGGCATATGTTGAAGTCAACATCAACCAAGATCAATAAATGCTGTAAAAGTGTAGCGAATTAGGTAAATCAATAACAATAAGAAATACATTTTTGGATAAGGTCAAATTAATGAGTTAAATCACATGAGAATAAAGTGTCAAACGCTGAAAGTTTGTAAAAGTAAATTGAAAATCATCAATAAAATTGAAAAGGCACAGTATGGATTCAGTTTTGAAGAAGGTTTTGGGGACTGCTGAGTTGATTACTGGGAGATCTCTAACAGCTACCAAGAGCAACTACAGTACTACATGATATGCCTTGATCAAAAGCAGGCGATTCAAGCAAGACATCCCAAAAATATACATGAACTGAAACAGTTTTTGAGATATGGACTAAAATAGCTTGTAACTGCCCTTTGGGTCTCAGCACGACAGACTGTGTTTGGATTAGGTTTTGGTGATTGCCAATGAAAGAATAATGTTGTAAATTGTGTTTACACACCTGGTCCACAGAGAAAGTGTAAAAGAGCATCACTTACAACATACAAGAACCTCGAATCCTTGATTTGATGTGAGCCTTTAATTATCAAGTTTATGAGAAAGGATGATTCATCAAAGGTGCTAACGATTACGAATTGTGATAGTTATGACAGTCCCCATTATGTTGAATGTCAGCTCGTTTTATGTGAAATGCATGCACTGAGCATAAACAGCGTCTTCACAATAAATCTGAGGAGCGGTCGAACTAGGCCTTTCAAAAAAATACGCCCTTATCACAGTCCACCTGTTGTCACATCCGGCTCTGAATAGTAGCGTAACCAAACATCCACCTGTCGATCTGTCTATGGATGCTAGCAGTTCTTCTAAATAAATGTAGCCAAATTGGATCCACTTGGCAGTAAACAACAGATGTTTAATCGTTTCTTTGGATTAACACAGCACTTCACCATGTGTTATCAACCACTTTAATGTGTAATAGTATCTGAGCGAACTGATTATCAGCCCAAAGTTTTCCCAGTTCTTGAGGAGCTGTGCGTGCTGTGAAAGTGCTCAACTCAAGTCCGAAGAGACAGCATTTAAGTGTTTTAATTTTATTGTTTTCACTATTGCAACATGCTCACCTCCCGTTTGCAAATATTATCATTAATCAGACTCTGGGATGAAAATTTTCTTTGTTTGAACATTTTTATGGATCTTATGTCATACATGGAGATTAAAATAAGTATGTACATGAAAGCAATGTGATCATTATCATCGCAAATATTCTAAATATATAGTCTTTACTCGGAAAATACATATTTCTTTGTGACATACTGTATACCCCTGTCTTGTTCTAACGCTCTTTAATGTGTAAAGGTACTCTTGTTTGTATATGTGTGTATATATATATATATATATATATATATATATATATATATATATATATATATATATACATACAGTGGGAACGAAAAGTATTCAGACCCCCTTAAATTTTTCACTCTTTGTTATATTGCAGCCATTTGCTCAAATCATTTAAGTTCATTTTTTTTCCTCATTATTGTACACACAGCACCCCATATTGACAGAAAAACACAGAATTGTTGACATTTTTGCACATGTATTAAAAAAGAAAAACTGAAATATCACATGGTCCTAAGTATTCAGACCCTTTGTTCAGTATTTAGTAGAAGCACCCTTTTGATCTAATCCAGCCATGAGTCTTTTTGGGAAAGATGCAACAGGTTTTTCACATCTGGATTTGGGTATCCTCTGCCATTCCTCCTTGCAGATCCTCTCCAGTTCTGTCAGGTTGGATGGTAAATGTTGGTGGACAGCCATTTTCAGGTCTCTCCAGAGATGCTCAATTGGGTTTAAGTCAGGGCTCTGGCTGGGCCATTCAAGAACAGTCACGGAGTTGTTGTGAAGCCACTCCTTCGTTATTTTAGCGGTGTGCTTAGGGTCATTGTCTTGTTGGAAGGTGAACCTTCGGCCCAGTCTGAGGTCCAGAGCACTCTGGAGAAGGTTTTCGTCCAGGATATCCCTGTACTTGGCGCAATCATCTTTCCCTCGATTGCAACCAGTCGTCCTGTCCCTGCAGCTGAAAAACACCCCCACAGCATGATGCTGCCACCACCATGCTTCACTGTTGAGACTGTATTGGACAGGTGATGAGCAGTGCCTGGTTTTCTCCACACATACCGCTTAGAATTAAGGCCAAAAGTTCTATCTTGGTCTCATCAGACCAGAGAATCTTATTTATCACCATCTTGGAGTCCTTCAGGTGTTTTTTAGCAAACTCCATGCAGGCTTTCATGTGTCTTGCACTGAGGAGAAGCTTCCGTCAGGCCACTCTGCCATAAAGCCCCGACTGGTGGATGGCTGCAGTGATGGTTGACTTACTACAACTTTCTCCCATCTCCCGACTGCATCTCTGGAGCTCAGCCACAGTGATCTTTGGGTTCTTCTTTACCTCTCTCACCAAGGCTCTTCTCCCCCGATAGCTCAGTTTGGCCGGACGGCCAGCTCTAGAAAGGGTTCTGGTCGTCCCAAACGTCTTCCATTTAAGGATTATGGAGGCCACTGTGCTCTTATGAACCTTAAGGGCAGCAGAAATGTTTTTGTAACCTTGGCCAGATCTGTGCCTTGCCACAATTCTGTCTCTGAGCTCTTCAGGCAGTTCCTTTGACCTCATGATTCTCATTTGCTCTGACATGCACTGTGAGCTGTAAGGTCTTATATAGACAGGTGTGTGGCTTTCCTAATCAAGTCCAATCAGTATAATCAAACACAGCTGGACTCAATTGAAGGTGTAGAACCATCTCAAGGATGATCAGAAGAAATGGACAGCACCTGAGTTAAATATATGAGTGTCACAGCAAAGGGTCTGAATACTTAGGACCATGTGATATTTCAGTTTTTCTTTTTTAATAAATGTGCAAAAATGTCAACAATTCTGTGTTTTTCTGTCAATATGGGGTGCTGTGTGTACAATAATGAGGAACAAAAATTTACTTAAATGATTTTAGCAAATGGCTGCAATATAACAAAGAGTGAAAAATTTAAGGGGGTCTGAATACTTTCCGTACCCACTGTATATATATATATATATTGAGTGGTGGTGGCGTAGCACATATCTGGTAATCAGAAGGTCACTGGTTCAATCCCCACAGCCACCACCATTGTGTCCTTGAGCAAGGCACTTAAATCCAGGTTGCTCTGGGGGGATTGTCCCTGTAATAAGGGCTCTGTAAGTCGATTTGGATAAAAGCATCTGCCAAATGCATAAATGTAAATATATTCTTGCATTCATCTAATAAAAACTGAAGTGTTCCCTGCTCACATACATCCTGTTTAAAAGTGGGCATTGCCATTGAAACAGACTACACTACTACTCTGCGAACACGGAAGTGTGACAAAGGCCTATATAGATCACAAAAGCATGGTCATTGTTGTGTTTAATCAAACGATTCTAAATAACTCACACTCAATACAATATTCTGACATGTCTAACCTCTTTGATGTCAAGATAATTCAATTAAATGAATGCTGACTTTTTGATGCCAAATCTCTCATCATTTACTCGCTCTCATGCCATCACCGATGTGTATGACTTTCTTTCATCTGCTGAACACAAATAATTTTTTTTAGAAGAATTGTTAAGCTCTGTATGTCCTCACAATGCAAATGAATGGTGTATAGAACTTTGAAGCTCAAAAAAGCACATAGATGCAGCATAAAACTATGCCATATGACTCCAGTGGATTAATCCACATCTTCTGAAGCAATATGGTATGTATAGATGAGAAACAGATCAATATTTAAGTAATTTTTACTATAAATCTCTCCTATCTCTTCTAAAGACACAGATTAATCCACTGGAGTCATATGGATTACTATTATGCTGCCTTTATGTGCTTTTTGGACCTTCTGAGTTCTGGTCACTTTTCAGTTGCATTGTATGGACCTACAGAGACATTCTTCTAAAAATCTTCGTTTGAGAAAGTCATTCACATCTGGGATGGCATGAGGGCGAGAAGCTAAATGACGAGATAATTTTCATTTTTGGTTGAACTCTTCCTCTAAAAAGAAGACGGGTTTAGGGTCCGAGAGGGATTCCATCGGTCCCTTGGCGGACCAACAGACTCCAGCCAAATAAATACAAGAAGCTCGTCGTCAATGGAGGAGCAAGTACACCTCCTCAACCCTATTGTACCAACGTAAAAACCCACTTAGTCACCCGGTGGTAATCAATTTAGCTGCAGATGCTCACGAATAAAAGATGAATGCTTTCTGTAATCCGAAACACCTGCTTTACAGCCGGATCGGTAACGGCACTCGGCGCGAGCTCTAACGGCACTCGAAACAAAGGCTCGAGCTGGAATTAAAGTGCTCAATTAAAAGGCCACTGATGCGGCGCCTCTCATCAGTTTGCTGTTTATAATCGCGTGTCAGCACGGCGGGGAGAATTTATGAGTTATTCATCTCAAATCTAGTGTCACAGAGGCACGTCAAAATAAAAAATAAATAATAAAAAAACATTATTTGTTCTTTTAATAAACAGAACTGTCCAAGACTATTGCCTAGGACCTTTAGATTGAAGATGAGCCTCCGTCAGAGTTGTGCTGTCTTGTCTCATGTTTTTTGAGGGCTGGGAGACGTGCCTGGTTTCTTAATCTCGGGGAGATATTGCGCAGGCGTGATCTGGACGCGTTGCTGCTGAGATGCAGCTGTGGGATGCGTAGAGGGGACCGAACAAACGCCGCCGCTACGGGTGGTCTGCTTCCTGGAGACCGTCTCGAGGAATGAGGAGAGAGAGAGAGAGAGAGAGAGAGAGGGTTGTTACTTTTTCCTCCACCACCACCGCGCGCGCAGCAGACAACAGTCAACAACCTGCGGATTAGAGACAATCTCGCGCTGGTGTCGGTCAGCGAGTTTGTCCGTTTCCCTCATGACAAAACAAGCGCTGGACATGCGGTGTTTGTGAAGAGTGCGCGCGCGGCTCTGGCTGTGTGAATGGCCCCACTATGGATGAAGTTCCGTTTCCCCGAGTCCGCACACGGTGGAGGAAAAGTCGCTGCCTGGCCGGCACGTGCGAGCTCGAGTTTGACTGCAAGGAGCTCGAGACTCTCTTCCAGAAGTACAACCTAAAGCTCGAGCAGACCGCCACGCTCAAAGCGCTGGCCATCCTCATTCTCGCCGCGTCCGCGCTGGCGCTCGTTGAGCTCCTGTCCGCCGGTTCGCGCTTCACCGTGTCCAAAGGCTCGCACCCGGTCCACTGCGTCATCTTCACCTCCCTCTTTATCGTCACCAACGTCAAGTATCTCCAGGTCACGCAACTGCAGCAGATCGCGCGGCTCGCGCTGCTCTTTAGTTTAACCTTCGCACTCCTCTGTTGCCCGTTTCCCCTCGCGCCGGGGCACGGCACGCCGTCAGGGACGCAGGGGTCTGACTCGACGAGCACAGCACCTGAGCAAGGTGTTTGGCAGCTGATGCTCGTTACGTTCGTTGCTTACTCTCTTCTACCGGTAAGGACGCTTTTGGCCGTTTTATTCGGCATCGTGGTTGGAGGGATCCACTTCATCGTAACAGCAACATCTATAACGGCCCGCAAACCTCGCCTGTGGACACCGGTAAGTTTTGCCATTTAAGTTTTCGACCTAAACACGTAAAAAGGTTTTTACTATTGATGATGTGTCAAACTGAAGAAGAGAGACGCGATTCTTAATTTGCTTCATGGAGCATGAGGATCATGAGCGCACGCAATGCACGTGCACACAGGTGGAGAGAAGCGTCGCGAGAGGGCTTAGGTTTCAGCACCACTAAAAGTGGACAGCGCCAAGGGAAAGCAGAAACGACAGCACTCGAAATAACGAGGAACAATGCACAATAGATACATAATTAAACACACACACACACACACACACACACACACACACACACACACACACACACACACACACACACACACACACACACAATTATTATAGAAAACACCTTCACTGCAGTCACATTCATAAGTGTATAAAACACCATACATGCATACACACTGAGATTCCTTTGTAATGTTTTACATGTTGAAATTAAAAACCCTACCTGTAAGGTTGTAAACACATTGCTATGGTTTGACCTTATGTTTACTCTTGTTAGGGGCTGTCAGTTGGAGCACACTGACACATTTCAGTGCAGCTTTTAACCTCTATAACACTGATTTACTGAGCACTGTGACAGTTTCACATTTCTTGCTTGAACATGCTCACTGGATGTAAATGGTGTTTGTGATATACAGTCACAGGAATTATAGCTTCCATCATCAGCAACCAAACCTGTGAGACCGGGAATGGATTTGGTGAACTGTTAAACCTTGATTTTATTGAAAAAGATTGATAGAGTGCCAAAAATCCAACCAAAATGCTCAAAAGACCATAAGCAGAGTGGATAAACAAACTCATCAAAATCAGCTGGTCTAGAATTCCACTTCACATTAAAACAGAAGCACCACAGGTCGCAAGAGCACATAGGATATACGGTATTTCATTATTGTGCTCCAAACTTCAAGACTTCTTCAAATCTAGACTCAAGTGGCACCATTCATGTTGAGATGATTCGTTTTTTCGCCTCTTTCAGAGTGTCATAGCATAGTATTTTTGCATTTTGCAAACATTTAAAGTATAGGTTGTTCAGCCACCTGCTGGCCCCTCACATGACTTAGAAGGCTTAATCACTGACTACAAATCAATAGCCATTACTTATTAACCATGCTGGCCACTTTGTTTATTAGACTTGTTACATGATTTGCAAGTCTTGTATCCTTGCTATTGTAACGGGAGCCAGCTGGTAGATAGCTGTGCAGTGTGTAAAACCTCACTGTCCTGACCTCAAGAGGTGCACTAGCGACTGATGCTAGAGGCTGTAGCCTTTAGCCTCAATGTTAGCGCACCTGTCTCCCACGCCGGAGACATCGGCTCGAGTCCCGTTCGGAGTGGGGCGAGTAGGACCGGTTACAATGGTGTCGTGACCCGGGTGGGAGTGAGGTTTAGGGGGGTGAGTGTAACGGTAGCCAGCTGGTAGATAGCTGTGCAGTGTGTAAAACCTCACTCTCCTGACCTCAAGAGGTGCACTAGCGACTGACGCTAGAGGCTGTAGCCTTTAGCCTCAATGTTAGCGCACCCGCCTCCCACGCCGGAGATGTCGGTTCGAGTCCCGTTCGCGGCAGGGTGAGCAGGACCGGTTACACTAAGGATTATGAATAATGCTAAGGCTTTGTCTGCATCCCATTAATCTTTTCAGCAAATGGCCTTTACTTTCATTTACAAAGGGCCTGTTTAAAGGGAACTCTGTAGAAAGGATTCTGCTTAATCTAATTTTATGTTCCTCTATGAATGAACAATACAAATCCCTTATTATGTGTCTATATGAAGTGCCATGTCTCAAAAGCCATAAAATGTCGTATTCGTCCAGTCACTGAAGCTTTATCCAGATAGCTTCTCAAGCTAACTTGTTGGGGGTTGTGTCCATATCTGGAGTTTATCATCCCAGGATGGATTAAAATAATGAACCGGTGCCCCCTTTCTTTGCTTCTGTTTCCCACACTCCTTTAAGCTACTCTTGCTCCATGCCTTCCTTTCTCTCTTGTTAACATAATATGCCACTCCTGATCACTGAAGGTTTATTTTCAGTCAAACAATGTTGTTGTGGAATGGCACACAGAAATAGTTACTATCACCTGAAATATAACCTGCCCCTTTGACAGCCCTAGGCACTGTAAAGAGTGAACAAACATGGGTCAGATTCTTCGTTTAGCCAGATGGAAGCATTTAAAGGGTAACTTAACCCTAAACCAACTTTTTTAGTTAATGATCTGTAAGCATGGGGCTTTATTAGTACTGGTCATTGATTCAAGTAATTGTTTTGACATTTGTGTATAAAGTGTTTTAATTCTACAATATATGGTGTAAAAACATCTGAGTGCTGCCCTCTTCAGGTTGAACGGTGGCTACTGCAGTTGAATTTTCCTATTGGCTGTTGCGGTACTTCGTGACGTAAGCGGTGACAGCTGATGTAAGCAGGTTCCAGCTCACCACGCCAGATTCATGTACATGTCGTCTTATTATTAATAATAATAACATAGAGTCTGACAGCAGCTGCCAATTAATCCGTCACTACGAGTCTCAGGTGCCCCCCCCTCCCCCAGCTCAGCCCCGCACTCGGTTCGTTCCCTCTATCCCCGCCGGGGTCTGTCCACTTTTCCTGCATTTTCAAATATTTCTAGTGGGTGGAGTCAGACTCTGAGCAGGTGTTTAGTTACCCTTTAAGGCACTTTCTGCCTGTCAGTCATTTTGCATGTTCACAATGAAGTCCATATATGAGAAGTAGGAAGCTGAGCAGGTAGTAGTTTAAGCGGATTATTCAAGTCAAACGGCATGTTCAGCTTCATAAGCCACTGCCAGCTGATTGTTTGTTGTGCGAGTAGGTGTGGGAATTGCAAGGAATTAAACGATTCTGGTTCTGATTCCGCTTAAAGATTCAGGTTCCTTCACGGTTCCATTAATGTTTCTTTTTGTACGTTTAGAGGAAGAAATACTTAGGAACAAGAAAAAACAATAATTATTGCATTTACATACTGCTCTGAGCAGCCTGTTGCCAAATGATAAGATCATTTCAGATTTTGACAGAGCAGAAGACAGGCTATAACAAATTATAAATAAAACTGAATACAATTCTTGCTGAAAGCATGTTTACACAGACATTTTAGAGAGATTAATGCAATCCAATGATTGATCCTAACTATATAGCTATTAAATTAATAGTCTAAACAAACAAAATGATCAAAGTTCTGCCATGCAACACTATGTGGTGCAAGCTGATAGGTTCTTTGACTTGTTATCTCTTATCTTGTTATCTTTGACTTGCCAATCATCTTGCTCACATGTGACATGTTTAGCCATTCTGCTCGCATGGCATAAGCTGATTGGTCCTCTAACTTGTTATCGGGTAGCCAATCAACTTGCATCTCTCTTGTCTAACATTTAAATAGCTCAGTTTTGTAGTTAAGAAGGTTTCTCTGCAGTGCAATGTGAGTTTTTTTTTATCTGATAATGCTATTTGCTCAGGAGGTTTGCTGGGGCTTTTCTTCTTTCAGCTTGTATGGTAAGGTCTTGTAACAGTTAAAGGATGGACAAGGAGGAGGCGGGAACCTAAACAACATAAAACATAAGACAAACCGACACATATGCAATGCGGCTGCATGCATATCTCTCTCTTGAACCCGAGTCTCCGGCTGCCACTTATCTCGCTCTTCCACTAATCAGCTGATTCAGCGCCGGCCGTGCTCAGTCACAGCCCGGCCACACCCCTCCTCCTCGTCACAGTCTGCTTTGGCCATGGCACATAGAAGCGCATATTAACAAGGTAAGATTTTGTCAAATCTGGCTGGCTCATGTCGCTATCTTAGGTCATAAGATTAAATAAATTCAAGATTCATTAAATAATACTAATCGGCTAAGCTGGACAAGGCACACAAATACATTTATTTCAACCAACATAACGCTATTTGTCCTGCAGCCTAGGCACACCTAGCTAGCATACACTCAGTGCACATGGCTCTTCGGAGCAGCAGCAGTACATAAGTTTTGGCCTATATCTGCGTGTTGCATTTGTCTCATTCAGCAGCAACAGTAGCATATCCACATGCTAACCCAGTCTTTATGTGTATTTTCAGGCAATAGTAAGTTTCTGTACTTGCTCTGCAGCAGCAGCAGCAGCATAGTAGATCTAGTCTGTCAAGACCACTATCCTATCAATATGCCATACCCACATTTACATGCAAAATCTTGGCATGACAAAAATGTGATGACAATTTTCATTTATAATTTTATTAAATTCCAAACTACACATCGTCATATGAACAACCAGCCAGTAATTGCACAAGCCTTATAGGCAGTTTTACATTAGACGTGTTGGGCTGCTGGCAGGCTTTGTTTGCATTCTTGCTGCAGGCGTTTTCCATTCACATGAGCAGCGGTGCGAAACACGGCAGTAGAAGTGCAATAATGCCTCCTACTGCTTCAGCTCAGATACAGGGTCTCTAAAACGATTACAGTAAATATTGTATTAACTTTTATATAAGTGATTGCACATAAATAACATGGCACTTATTTTTTCATAAAATGTTTTATAACTATAAATATTGTAATAAGCTATTTTTTTCTTCATATATTCATATAGACGTTCCATGGCCCGTTTGTATACATCGCACAGTTGTCTATCTTCCAAGAATAAGCTATACATGTTTGCGCAGTCAGTTTTCACTTGGTACACTGACTCTTCCACTCACAGCTTCCCATGAGGCTGTTTATAAACAATCAAAGAATCGTTATATAGGTCAGGAATTTCAGCAACAGCAAGTATTTTCCTCTCCATTTTGTTTTTGACTACATAAAGCTAAATGTTGTTTGATTGGCTGTGAATAAATTCAGCTCTGATTGGTCAATGACAAGCAGTAGCCACAGAGAGATAAAATATTTGTATCTTGCCGGGTGTGCACCGCAAGCAGTTGTGCACAACAAAGCGGCAGGATTCTCCTGAAAGATCTTGGAAAGAGGCAACGCTGCTGCCTCCATTTTGCCACCTGCTGCCTCTCTCTCATTGAAAATGAATAGGGAACGCAAGGTGACATTGTTGATTCAAAAGGACTGGCTCAAAAGAGTCATTCGTTTGGGAATCAGACTAGACTTGTTTTGCTGCATGTTTTGCAGTGCATATTCATAAGAATCAGCTCAATTAGGGTGATTTGCATGGGCATCGGATTGCTACAGTGGCCACAATGCATTGTTTCATGTTCTAGATTCAAAAGAACTGTCTCATAAGAGTAATTTGTTCTGAAATCCTACAAGACTGGTAGTTCTGTATGTTTCACATTATAGATTAAAAATAACTCAAGCTCATAAGAGTCATTAATTTGGTAATTGGACTATATTTACTATACTGGTTACACTACGTGTTTCACGCTGTAGATTCAAAAGAACTGTCTCATAAGAGTCATTTGTTTAGGAATATGAATACACAGGTCACGCTGCATGCCGTAGATTTAAAAGAACTGACACATAAGAGTCATTAATTTAGGAATCAGAAAACACTGGATGCACTGTGTATTTTGCACTTTAAATTCAAAAGAACCAGCTCATGAGAGTCATTTATTCAGGAATCAGACTACACTGTATGCACTGTGTGTTTCACGCTTTAGATTCAAAAGAAAAGGAGCGCTGCCATTGAATAGCAACACAGGAAGTATTGTCATAATATTAATAGTAAAGTGTCCCATCCGTATAGCTGGAAAATTACATGTTCGGAACCTGCTAACCGAAAATCAAACAATTCTGTTATTTTAAAAAGAAAGGATCCAGTTCTGAACCAGAACATGCATGAACACTATTTTGCCACTGTTGCTTTTGGCAACTTTAATCACACTAACACCAATTTAATAATACAGATTGCTCACCGCTGCTCTCCTGCTCCCTCTCTGATTACAGTGGTCTTAATGGTATGACAGCATCTTTCTTTGCAGGGCGGATTTTCAGAAAGGGCTGTGTGTCAAATTTAGTGGCTAAGTATGGTGGAAGTCCCAGAATGGCTAAATAATGCTTACAGCATTTTTAAATGTCAGAATCTTTCTCCATGGTCCAATAAACAGAGATGTTCAACTCACACACACAGACCTTGTTGTCTCTCTCTCTCTCTCTCTCTCTCTCCCTCTCTCTGTGTTTTTAGCTGGTAGCAAATGTAGTGTTGCTGGTTGGTGTGAATCTGTCGGGTGTGTTTGTTCGAGTCCTTACTGAGCGTGCCCAGAGGAAGGCCTTTCTACAGGCTAGAAACTGCATCCAACAACGCCTGCAACTAGAGGATGAGAATGAAAAACAGGTCAGACTCAAACAACACATGCTGACATGCCAGTGACATGCTGTACTCCATCTAAAACTAGTTAGGGTCATTGACAAATAAGGTTGTCAGTGGTGATAAAAATTATAAATATTTACAGTGTAAAATCTGGGTTTAAACATGTGACAAGTTAGTAGACATGTAATCTTTTAGTTCATGTTTTTTTACAAATAGTTTTTTGTTTTATTTTATAGTATTTTGTAAAAAAAAAATATTTAATGACTAAAAATGTCACGTGGCGCAACCATCAAGTAAAATGTATTAAAATAGTTTCCTTGCACCTTGAATACATGAGAGTGAACACAACTTCATCATGACCACACATTCTTGTGGGTCTAATGAGATATTCTCAGTCTTATGATTTTTGTTACATGACAACATGTGTCCATTGACGAGTTTTGCATGAACTACCCATACACACACCACAAAAACACACAGCTGCATGTATTAGATTAAATGATCAGGTTTTTCATTTTCTCCCTCAAGTTAAAGTTGTCATTTTGACAGGTAATTACCATGCAAGATTGCTTTCATTCCCTCCTTACAAGCTTAAAGGTCAAGCTTTCCCTGCAAACACAAACTATCACATGCAGATGCACATGTGTACATGCACACACCAACACATACTGTACACACAAAACAGATAAGGTCTATGGTTACTGAGCTGACTTAGTTGGTATTCAGGCAGTATACAACTATAATACTTTGCTTCGAAAAAAAAATATATATATTAACTTAATTTAAAATCAACATGAAATTAAAATTAAATTGTTTTACATGTTCCTAGTCTTATTGTGCACAATTAATAAATGCACGTTATTAAAAAAATATATGTATATTTGTAAGAACTGATAAAAATGTAATTACTCACTCCTCCACCTAAGCCATGCAGGCTATTTTTAATATTATAGCCAAATAGCTACTCAGGTTTTTTTTAGCGGCTACTGTTATAGGTAATGTAGACTTTATAAAATCTTGCAACACTCTATTCTGGTATGGAACGATCACTTTTTATGATCCAAGTACTCCTTATGGATAAAATCAAGTTCTGTTCTACATACATATATACAACAGTAAGTTACAGTCCTCGAATCTGATTGGACGAAAGACAATCCATGAGTACGTATGGTCTCACAACATCAGCACTCGGACGCTTCACTGTGTGTATTACTCCGCTTGTGTTTGTGCCATTCTAAACTAAAGAGTAAGAACAGTGCATATGTGTAAAGAGCTACTGTTTGTCTTTTTTGACATTATATATGTTAATATGTTATATATGCCATTAGGTGGCGGCAAAAGATAATTTTTATGTGTAATAAGAGCCAGTTAGGTGACGTGAAGTGAATCCGCATCAGCCAGTGTTTACATACAGCACTCCGTGATCGCTCATATTACTTCTACACTACTAAAACTAGGAAATAGCTTTAAACGGCTTTAAACAAACAACTTCAGCATTATGGCTCATCACAGCAGAGAGACACAACAGACTGATTAATTACACAAACTGAAGGTGCTTACGTCTTATCGCACTTTCCACATTGGAGTGGACACACTGTTTAAAATGCGGCGGACATTGCGGTTTCTATATTGACATTGGGTGAAATACCCCTGCTTGGACGGCTATTTTTCCACTGAGAAAGCTGATCTTCAGAAAGCTGACAGCATCTCTGTTTGGGAGTGGCAACAGGTGATCGCACATGCTCAGTCTCTCTCTCTCTCTCTCTGTCTCTCTCACACACACACACACACCCATCTTTGTTTATCCAACAACTTGTTAGAAACAGCACAGGCCGTAATACTTTTTCTGAAGTGACATTTTTTAATTACTAACGGAGGCTTGGACGCATCATTTGGTTTGAG